>NC_137332.1:2912353-3077353 GCF_965287045.1 Carcharhinus amblyrhynchos | reverse complement strand
TAAATGCCCTTAATGTTGGCAAGTCCATTACTGCTGCAGGCAGGGCATTCCACGCCCTTACTGCTCTCTGAGTAAAGAACCTCCCTCTGACACCTGTCCTATATCTATCACCTCTCAATTTAAAGCTCTGTCCCCTCCTGCTCGCCCTGTTCTACATTCACTCTGATACATGTTCCAGAATTGTTATATTGCATGTTTTAGATTATTCTGATATCTGTTCTGTGATTATTCTGTCACCTGTTCTAGTTTTGCTGTGATATCTGTTTTAGATTTACTCTTCACTGATGTCTGACAAATTTACTAGAGTTCTATGAGGATGTGTCTAGGGCGGTGGATAGAGGAGAGCCGGTGGATGTGGTCTTTCTAGATTTTCAGAAGGCGTTTGACAAAGTACCTCACAAGAGGTTATTGCAGAAGGTCGAGGGACATGGAGTTGGGGGTAGGGTGTTAGCGTGGATAGAGGATTGGTTGTCAAATAGGAGGCAGAGAGTGGGGGTCAACGGGTGCTATTCGGATTGGTGGATGGTGACTCGTGGAGTGCCCCAGGGGTCGGTGCTGGGGCCTCAGCTTTTTACCATTCATATAGATGATCTGGAGGAGGGAACCGAGTGTATGGTGTCGAAATTTGCTGATGACACCAAGATTGGGGGAAAGGCAAATTGTGCGGAGGGTGTGGAGAGTCTGCAGAAGGATCTAGATAGGCTGGGCGAATGGGCCAGGAACTGGCAAATGGAATTTAATGTTGGCAAGTGTGAGGTGGTCCACTTTGGTAGGAAGAATGGTAGGAAGGTCTATTACTTACGGGGCGAAAAACTGCAGCAGGCGACGGTGCAGAGGGACCTCGGGGTCCTTGTGCATGAGTCGCAAAAACCCAGCTTGCAGGTGCAGCAGGTGGTCAGGAAGGCGAATGGGATGCTGGCCTTCATAGCGAGGGGGATTGAATATAAAAGTAGGGAGGTCTTGCTGCAGCTGTATAGGGCATTGGTGAGGCCGCAGCTGGAGTACTGTGTGCATTTTTGGGCGCCGCACCTGCGCAAAGATATTTTGGCCTTGGAGGGAGTGCAGAGGAGGTTTACTAGGCTGATACCGGAGTTGAGGGGGTTGAGCTATGAGGAGAGGCTGAATAAACTGGGCTTGTACTCATTAGAGTTTAGAAGAATGAGGGGAGATCTCATTGAGACGTATAAGATGATGAATGGGATGGATAGGATAGAGGTGGAAAGACTCTTCCCGCTCAAAAAAGACAGTAGGACTAGGGGGCACAGCCTCAAGATAAAAGGGGGGCGGTTTAGAACGGAGTTGAGGAGGAACTTCTTCACTCAAAGGGTGGTGAATCTCTGGAATTCTCTGCCCGTTGAAGTGGTGGAGGCTGCCTCGCTAAATATTTTTAAGACGCGGGTTGATGGGTTTTTGATAAGAGAGGGGATTAAGGGTTATGGGGAGAGGGCGGGAAAGTGGAACTGAGCAGCGACACATCAGCCATGATCTTATTGAATAGCGGGGCAGGCTCGAAGGGCTAGATGGCCTACTCCTGCTCCTATTTCTTATGTTCTTATGATGTCCGGTTCTGTTCTCTGTTTTTAGCCTTACTGCTTTGCCTCCTCTATTCTAAATAACATTTTATCATTTCTCCCCCTCACTCCCTTCTCCCTTTCTGCACTTTTCACTCACAGTTCATGCTCTTTACACTTACATAGAATCATAGAAACCCTACCGTGCAGAAAGAGGCCACTCGGCCCATCGAGTCTGCACCAACAACATTCCCATCCCACACCCTATTCCCACAACCCCACACATTTACCCCGCTAATCCTTTTAACCTACTTATCCTGGGACAATCCACCTAACCTGCACATCTTTGGACTGTGGGAAGAAACCGGAGGACCCGGAGGAAACCCACGCAGACATGGGGAGAATGTGCAAACTCCACACAGACAGTGACCTGAGCCGGGCCCCTGGAGTTGTGAGGCAGCAGTGTTAAACATGGTCCTGTCATGCTGCCCCCAATGAACTCACCAACATATGGAACAGGAGCAGGAATGGGCCATTTGGCCATTCAGGCCTGTTCTATAATTGAAAGGATCACAGCTGATCAGTTTGTTCTACATTCTACAGAATTCTACATTCCCGTCTACCCATGAGAACCTTTCATTCCCTCACTTAACAAGAATCTGTCTACCCCAACCTTAAAAATATTCAGTGATCCCCACAACGCCAAAATGACACAACCCTCAGAGGGAAAAGATGTCCTCTCAATTCTACCTGTCAGGTGAAGCCTGATTGTAAAACTGTGCCCGAGAGGAAACTTCTTCTCCACATTCACCTTGTCAGTAACATTCAGGATCTCAGATACTTCAATCAGGTCACCCCGTCACTCTGCTCAACTCCAGTGGAAACAAGCCCAGTCTGTCCAACCTTCCCTCATAATACAGCCTGCTCATTCCAGGTATCAGTCCAGTAACCCTCTGAGGCAGCGCGGTGGGTTAGCACTCCTGCCTCACAGCACCAGGGACCCGGGTTCGATTCCCAGTTTGGGTCACTGTCAATGCAGAGTCTGCACATTCCCCCCATGTCTGTGTGGGTTTCCTCTAGGTGCTCCGATTTTCTCCCACAGTCCAAAAGATGTGCTGGTTAGGTGTATTGGCCATGCTAAATTCTCCCTCAGTGAGTGTGGCGACTAGAACATAAGAACATAAGAAATAGGAGCAGGAGTAGGCCATCTAGCCCTTCGAGCCTGCCCCGCCATTCAATAAGATCATGGCTGATCTGTCGTGTCTCAGTTCCACATTCCCGCCCTCTCCCCATAACCCTTAATCCCCTCTCTTATCAAAAAC
The DNA here is from genome assembly GCF_965287045.1 of Carcharhinus amblyrhynchos. Lineage (NCBI taxonomy): Eukaryota > Metazoa > Chordata > Chondrichthyes > Carcharhiniformes > Carcharhinidae > Carcharhinus > Carcharhinus amblyrhynchos. The sequence goes on along the minus strand of NC_137332.1, from coordinate 3,074,520 downwards.
CCATCAACCCGCGTCTTAAAAATATTTAGCGAGGCAGCCTCCACCACTTTAACGGGCAGAGAATTCCAGAGATTCACCACCCTTTGAGTGAAGAAGTTCCTCCTCAACTCCGCTCTAAACCACCCCCCCTTTATCTTGAGGCTATGCCCCCTAGTCCTACTGTCCTTTCTGAGCGAGAAGAGTCTCTCCACCTCTATCCTATCCATCCCATTCATCATCTTATACGTCTCAATGAGATCTCCCCTCATTCTTCTAAACTCTAACGAGTACAAGCCTAGTTTATTCAGCCTCTCCTCATAGCTCAACCCCCTCAACTCTGGCATCAGCCTAGTAAACCTCCTCTGCACTTCCTCCAAGGCCAAAATATCCTTGCGTAAGTACGGCGCCCAAAACTGCACACAGTACTCCAGCTGCGGTCTCACCAATGCCCTATACAGCCGCAGCAAGACCTCCCTACTTTTATATTCAATCCCCCTCGCTATGAAGGCCAGCATCCCATTCGCCTTCCTGACCACCTGCTGCACCTGCAAGCTGGGTTTTTGCGACTCATGCACAAGGACCCCGAGGTCCCTCTGCACCGTCGCCTGCTGCAGTTTTTCTCCACGTAAGTAATGATCCTTCCTACCATTCTTCCTACCAAGGTGGACCACCTCGCACTTGCCAACATTAAATTCCATTTGCCAGTTCCTGGCCCATTCGCCCAGCCTATCTAGATCCTTCTACAGCCTTTCCACTCCCTCCGCACAATTTGCCTTTCCTCCAATCTTGGTGTCATCAGCAAATTTCGACACCATACACTCGGTTCCCTCCTCCAGATCATCTTTATAAATGGTAAATAGCTGAGGCCCCAGCACCGACCCCTGGGGCACTCCACTAGTCACCAACCGCCAATCCGAATAGCACCCATTGACCCCCACTCTCTGCCTCCTATTTGACAACCAATCCTCTATCCACGCTAACACCCTACCCCCAACTCCATGTCCCCTGACCTTCTGCAATAACCTCTTGTGAGGTACCTTGTCAAACGCCTTCTGAAAATCAAGAAAGACCATATCCACCGGCTCTCCTCTATCCACCGCCCTAGACACATCCTCATAGAACTCTAGTAAATTTGTCAGACACGACTTCCCCTTAATGAAACCGTGCTGTGTCTGCTCTATCAAGCAATTCACCTCAAGATGCCTCGCTATTTCCTCCTTGATGACGGATTCTAACATTTTACCTACAACAGACGTTAAACTAACCGGCCTATAATTCCCCGCCTTTTGCCTGGCACCCTTCTTAAACAACGGCGTAACATTAGCCGCTTTCCAATCTTCCGGCACTTCCCCGGAATCCAGCGACGTCTGGAAAATAACCACCAAGGCATCCACTATCACCTCCGCCATTTCTTTCAGGACCCTCGGATGCATTCAATCCGGTCCTGGGGACTTGTCCACAATCAGCCCCTCCAGTCTGTTGAGCACCGCCTCTCTGGTAACAGTAATGTCATCGAGACCCTCCAGTCCTACCACCTTTCCGTCTCTAACACCCGGCAAATTATTCATGTCCTCCTCCGTGAAGACCGAAACAAAAAAGTTATTCAAGACCTCAGCCATTTCCCCATCCCCTACCACTAAGTCCCCCTTCTCATCCTCTAAGGGTGCAACGTTCACCCTAGCCAGCCTCTTCCTTTTTATACACTTATAAAAACTCTTGCTATCCTTTTATTTCACATTAACTTAATTGCAGTGTTAATGTCAGCCTGCTTGTGACTAATAAATAATCTAAACTGAAGTGCCTGCGATGTATTTATATCCTTCCCTTGTGTAACTGAAGCGAAACGTCCTTCCTTGTTGCTATACTGTGTGTATTCTCCAGTGTTTGTGTACTCCAATCGTGCGTGTACGTGGTTGCACAGATTGGTATCCATTCTTTGTCTCAGTGCGTCAGCGTGGACTGACTGTGTCTCTGTGGCATTTCTGGTTAATGTTTAGTTAATGGGCTGGAGGCCAGTACGTTAAAGTAATGACCATGGTGTGTGTCTAGTTAATAGTTACTGTGTTAGACACTGCTTTTCATTTCGGATTATATCACAGTCATTAATTCTTTACGGAAAGTGTGATCTGATATTAATTTTGTGACTCTTTCGCAATGATACATCCAGCGGGAAAAGGATGGGATGAATTGTCCCGGGAATTTTATCTTTCCAGAAGGTCTAGGAGTTGTGTTCAGGGAATAATCTCAGTTTGGGGTTTCGGCTGATAGGTCGAATCTACTTGTAGAATCTCACATCATCAAAACCGCATCCTGGTCAAACAATCCATGGGATTTCAGATTGTTTATATTCACAATAATGGCCAAGGTGCAATCAATCCCGGTCACATTCCCGTTCCTCTCCAAGTTTCCCCCCTCCATCCCACACCCAGGCTTCCGAGCCCGGCTCCTCCAGAGAGGCAGAACTCCATCATCCTCTGGGAACTCCTTCACAGCAATGGTGGGGGGGGTGCGGGCATGGCTCACCCCCCCCTCGTTACCACCCTGGCTGCTGTACGGTATCTCTCAATATGTGACTGAGTGAATAGGCGAAGGAGTGATTGGCCAGGGTGGGAGGTGGGGAAGTGGGCAGGTGGCTAGGTGGGTAAATGGGCAAATTGGTAGGTGGGTAAGTAGGTAAATGGGAAGGTGGGTAAATGGGTAAATTGGCAGGATGGTACGTGGGTAAATGGATAGATGGGTAACTGGATAGGTAGGTAACTGGGTAGGTGGATAAGTGGGTAGGTGAGTAACTGGGTAGGTGGGTAAATGGGCAAATTGGTAGGTGGGTAAGTGGGTAAATGGGCAGGATGGTACAAGGGTAAATGGGTAACTGGGTAGGTGGGTAACTGGATAGGTGGGTAAGTGGGCAGGTGGGTAAATGGGCAGGGTGGTAAGTGGATGAGGTTGTAGTTGGGAAGTGTAAGTTCCTTCCTATTGCTGGGGTGATATTGTGCCTGGGGTGTTGTCTTACTCTGGGTGACAATAGTTCAGAATAACTACCTGCCTTCGTCAGGCTTTTCCTCTACTGAGGCTGACAGGACGTTACAAATATCCTCACAAACTGACCATTGGCTTCCCCGCGTGCAGGAGCCCCCTCCCCTCCCAGGGTGGTCACTGCATTGAACAGAACAAATCCTCTTCACATCTTCAGTGACTGTCCAACTCTCAGCTTTCTGACCCTCTCGATCTCTCCTGATGTTTATAGAACATAGAACATAGAACATTACAGCGCAGAACAGGCCCTTCGGCCCACGATGTTGCGCCGACCAGCTTTTAAAAAAAAAACAACACTAACCCACTAATCTAAACCAATCCCTTTTCGTCCATAAACCTATCCACAGATCTCTTAAACGCCCCCAAACTAGGCGCATTTACAACTGCAGCAGGCAGGGCATTCCAGTCCCTCACCACCCTCTGGGTAAAGAACCTACCCCTGACATCAGTCCTATAACTACCCCCCCTTAATTTAAAGCCATGCCCCCTCGTGCTAGCTTTCTCCATCCTAGGAAAAAGGCTATCACTATCCACCCTATCTAAACCTCTAATCATCTTATATGTTTCAATAAGATCCCCTCTTAGCCGCCTTCTGTCCAGCGAAAACAACCCCAAACCCCTCAGTCTCTCCTCATAGGATCTCCCCTCCATACCAGGCAACATCCTGGTAAACCTCCTCTGCACCCTCTCCAAAGCCTCCACATCCTTCCTATAATGTGGGGACCAGAACTGCACACAGTACTCCAAGTGCGGCCGCACCAGAGTTGTGTACAGTTGCAACATAACGCTACGACTCCTAAATTCAATCCCCCTACCAATAAACGCCAAATTTATGATGTGAATGTCACTGATGCCAGTGCCAGTGCCCTGTTCAGGATGCCCGGCGGCAGTGGGCCATATATTTGTCCAATCCCCTCTCAGCTGACGGTGTTGCCAGCCAGTTCATTGAATCATAGAATCACACAGCGCAGAAGTGGCCCTTCAGCCCATCGAATCTACACCAACAAGTGGGGAAAACCTGACCCCCACCTAGTGCGGCCCATTGCCCTGAACATTGTGATGTACCAGGTGCTCAGAACGGCAAATTCATAACAGTTCCACCTTGAGCCAGGAAAATGATGTTTATTCAGCAAAGATAAACAGCCTCAGTTGTCCTTTTGTCGCAAACTGAATCCCTTCAAAGAATAAAAAGAACGAAGAACAGTACAGCACAGGAAACAGGCCCTTCGGCCCTCCAAACCTGCGCCACTCATTGGTCCAACTAGACCATTCGTTTGTATCCCTCCATTCCCAGTCTGCTCATGTGTCTATCCAGATAATTCTTAAACGATGCCAGCGTGTCTCTCTCCACCACCCTGCTTGGCAGCGCATTCCAGGCCCCCACCACCCCCTGTGTAAAATACGTCCCTCTGATATCGGAGTTATACCTCACCCCCCTCACCTCGAGCTCGTGATCGTCACCTCCGACCTGGGAAAAAGTTTCCCACTGTTCACCCTATCCATACCCTTCATAATTTTGTACACCTCTATCAGGTCTCCCCTCATTCTCTGCCTTTCCAGGGAGAACAGCCCCAGTTTACCCAATCTTCATTGAGAAAAGCAAGTGAATCCAAATCGGGGCATTTGTTGATGGGTGACTTTGACCCTCAAGCAGAAAAACCACAATTTTTAGCTGTTGTCCAACTGAGTTCTGTCCGTTTACATTTCTTCAATCTTCCTCTGTGCAGCCGCCCTGTGTCTGTCTTTGCACACGGGACTGCCAAATTCTGTTACAAATCAGAGTATCGCATCGAAAGCAACTTCATCGATATGGATTAATGAAAATTAGATTGAAAGAAAACATGGTTAACAATGTGATTACAAACAGACTCAAAACAATTGGGTTGATCTTACGTTTTACAGGAGGGTGGTAAGGGGTGGAGTGGTAAGTGGGTGAGTGAGTCGGGGGGTAGTTGTCTCCAGTAAGGGGGTGCAGTAGGGTAATGGCAGAGGAGTACAGATGGGATAGGGAGTCAGTTTACATTCCCTGGGGAACTATCCAGGTCAGTGAGTTGGAACTGTGTGAAGTCTAACTCAATGTTACATAAGAAATAGGAGCAGGAGTCGGCCATCTAGCCCCTCGAGCCTGCCCCGCCATTCAATAAGATCATGACTGATCTGAAGTGGATCAGTTCCACTTTCCCACTTTCTCCCCATAACCCTTAATTCCCCTGTCTATCAGAAACCTAATTGGAGACATTTCCGGAGAGTTCCAGGGAGCAGGACAATTGCCTTCGGAAGTTGAAACCTCCTGGGAAATTCCCACTGAGATCAGCCCATTGGGGCTTCTGCGGAGTCCCAACATCCACCTTGGGGCGTGTGTCCGTGCGTCACAGCCCAGAGACTGAAGGATCTGAGCCAGTATGGTCACACACAGTTAATGTGTGCACATTTCCTGTACATGTGAATCATCCATGTAAACATGTCATAGAATCATAGAACCCCTACAGTGCAGAAGGAGGCCATTTGGCCCATCGGACCTGCACCAACAACAATCCCATCCAGGCCCTTTCCCTGTAGTCCCATATGGTTACCCCGCTAATCCCCCTGGCAGTAGGGTCAGTTCAGCATGGTCAATCAATGTAACCAATACAACTTTGGAGGAAACTGGAACACCCGGAGGAAACCCACGCAGACACGGGGAGAATGTGCAAACTCCACATAGACAGTGACCCGAGGCCGGAATTGAACCCGGGTCCCTGGCGCTGTGAGGCAGCAGGTTTATGACAATAGCCTGAGAGCTAAATGATATTGATTCACACGAACCCAGCTCCCTCCACCTCGCAGACTACAATAACTCCAGTTTCCTGCACCATTACGTTGGGAGCGCGACTAAAACAGATAGAGACCAAAAGATTGGATTGTCTGAATTGATGTCAGTCCAAACTTCCTCCTCTGGTCCTGCCTCAGACCGAGCATTTCAGTTAGTCAGTGTTCTGCTTTTAATCCTGTGAGTGTACAAATGTCTGAAAGTTTTTATTTTAAATTCACAGCAAAGTGTCAACCATCCGCCATGGACGCAAGAGGTGTTGGAATAATTTCTGAGTAATCTCAGCAGTTTGGAATGAGCTGATATTGCATTAAACCTGCATGTGCTCCTTGGCTGCAGTGTGTGTTACTGATGTGACTGGGTGCAATGTGTTGCACTCCCAAGAACCACACAAGTTTGCGTTAAGCGTTGATAAGCTTGGGAAATAAGCATCTCAGTGGGGTGAAGGGTGTGGGACACAAATCACTAAACGCAGCAACACAGCTTCACACAGCACTGGAGTTCATTTCTGGTGGGATAGAATTGAGAAAGGATCACCACAATTAGGTGGCATTTACACTAGTGAGATCTTACAGTGATATATTTCCACATTGGGATGTCTCTAAGGCTTAGAGAGGTAAATTGTGTGAGGAGATTCCCAGGGTGAAAATATCCAAAACTCGGGATCAGAATATTTGGGACTGATTTGAGAACTGCCTTCACTCAGGGAGTTGTAAACATTTAGCATTCTCCATTCTAGAGGGATGGGTATTTTCACACATTGAGTATATTCAAGACAGATAGAAGATAAAACATTACAGCGCAGTACAGGCCCTTCGGCCCTCGATGTTGCGCCGACCAGTGGAACCAAACTAAAGCCCATCTAATTTACACTATTCCAATGTTATCCATATGCCTATCCACTGACCATTTGAACGCCCTTAAAGTTGGTGAGTCTACAACTGCTGCAGGCAGGGCATTCCACGCCCTTACTACCCTCTGAGTAAAGAACCTACCTCTGACATCTGTCTTATATCTATCACCCCTCAGTTTAAAGCTATGTCCCCTCGCGCTAGCCATCACTGTCCACCCTATTTAATCATCTGATCATCTTGTATGCCTCTATTAAGTGACCTCTTAACCTTCTTCTCTCTAATGAAAACAGCCTCAAGTTTCTCAGCCTTTCCTCATAAGACCTTCCCACCATACCGGGCAACATCCTGGTAAACCTCCTCTGCACCCTTTCCAATGCTTCTACATCCTTCCTATAATGCGGTGACCAGAACTGTACGCAATACTCCAAGTGCGGCCGCACCAGAGTTTTGTACAGTTGCAACATGACCTCACGGCTCCGAAATTCAATCCCTCTACCAATGAAGGCTAACACACCGTACGCCTTCTTAACAACCCTATCAACCTGGGCGCCAACTTTCAGGGATCTATGCACATGGACACTGAGATCTCTCTGCTCATCGACACTACCAAGTACCTTACCATTAACCCAGGACTCTCTATTCCTGTTACTCCTTCCAAAGTGAATCAACTCACATTTTTCCACATTAAACTCCATTTGCCACCTCTCGGCCCAGCTCTGCAGCTTATCTATGTCCCTCTCTAACCTGCAACATCCTTCTGCACTGTCCACAACTCCACCAACTTCAGTGTCACCCGCAAATTTACTAACCCATCCTTCTACACCCTCATCCAGGTCATTTATAAAAATGACAAACAGCAGTGGCCCCAAAACAGATCCCTGCGGTACACCGCTAGTAACTGAACTCCAAGATGATCACATTGCTGTTTGTGGGATCTTGCTGTGTGTAAATCAGCTGCTACGTTTCCAACATTACAACATTAATTACATTTTTGTACCATCTTGAGATTGCGAAGGACACTCCATAAATACAAGTTCATCCTTATTATCTTTCATTTTCCTTGCCTGCAATCAGTTCCCTTTGTCCAACAGCAACATGTCTTTATCTGGATTTTTATAAGCGATGATTTTCTGACAGTTTTCTTCCTTGTCTTGTTTCTAATCATCCTCAAGGTCCTTTGCTTCAGTACCCTTCTGTTGCTCAAGTTTTTGTATCTCATTGGAGCTGTTACAACCTCACTGTCCTTGTTTTGTACACACCTAACTATCGCCTGACATGGGAATGAGTTCCTTCCCCATTGCTTTCCATTCCTGTCAGTACAGACAGTGATCTCCCAGCTGGAGAAAACTTTGCCTCGACTGTCACTGAATTGGACGTTGTGTCCTGTTATTACACCGAGGGAAGGGAGTAAGAAGCCTCACAACATCAGGTTAAAGCCCAGTAGGTTTAATTGGAATCACGAGCTTTTCCTTCGTCAGATGAGACTTCTTACTGTGCCCACCCCACCCCAGTCCAGCACCAGCAGCTCCATGTCTTGCTTGGGAAAGGGAGCACGGTGCAGGTTCACCCAGGGTTAAAGGATTGGATCAAGTGAACAGATTGTAAGAATCAGCGTTGACCGATTTCAGATCAGAACCCCTGCCTCCATGTTTTTAGAGGCCATCAGTTAAAGTTTATTTATTCGTCAACAAGTTGGTTTACCCCAACCCTCAGACTGGCCCTCCTCAGACAGTCCCTGTTCTCAGAGCCCTTCCTTACAGGGCAGGAGCGACAGGGGAAACCCAGCTCCCTGTCGCCGTTTTACAGCATTGGCTGCTCTGTTCCGGCCAGCCCAAAGCTCCCAAAGCTACAGAGAGAAGGTGTGTAAGAGTGGGTGAGGGGTTAGGGTGGCAGGAGGGTGGGGAGGTGGGTGAAGGGATAGGACAGGCTGGGGAAGGGTGGGAGGGTAGTCAGGTCAGGGGATATTTAGCAGGTAGCTGGGAAGGGATTGGGGCGTTGGGGTGGGTGATTAGTTCAGTAGGGAGGGATTACTCTGGTAATGAGTGAGTGGAATCGGCTGCCGTCGGTGGTGGTGGAGGCAGATTCGATAGGGTCTTTTAAGAGACTTCTGGATGAGTACGTGGGACTTAATAGGATTGAGGGTTATAGGTAAGCCTAGTAGGTAGCGATACGATTGGTGCAACTTGTGGGCCGAAGGGCCTGTTTGTGCTGTAGTTTTTCTATGTTCTATATATGTTCTACGTAGAACATATTTTCTAAGTTCTCATACTATGTTCTGAGTATGTCCTACTCAGGTCAGGGGATAAATATCGTGGGGGTGGATAGCTGGGGAGTTGAGGGTTGGGGATAGTTGAGTGGGGGCAGATGGCTATCAGAGAGTGAACTCGGGGTGGGGTAGTCAGGTATTGGGGTAATCAGGTGGCACAGTGGTTAGCACTGCTGCCTCACAGCACCAGGGATCCTGGTTCGAATCCCAGCTTGGGTCACTATCTGTGTGGAGTTTGCACGTTCTCCCCGTGTCTGCGTGGGTTTTCTCTGAGTGCTCCGGTTTCCTCCCACAGCCCGAAAGACATGCTGGTTAGGTGCATTGACCCAAACAGACGCCAGAGTGTGGAATTTCTCAGTAACTTCATTGCAGTGTTAATGTAAGCCTTAATTGTGACTAGTAAATAAACTTTAACTTCAATCAGGTGGGAAGCAGTTGAGGGGTTGGGTAGGGTCTAGTTTGTTGAGGATTAGTTGGGTCAAGGAATAGTTGATTCGGAGGGTGGGTGGACGAGGGGAGGTGGGTTAGTTGCAGGATCGAATGGGAACTCTGGTGGGGTGGGGGGGGGTCAGTCGTACTGTTACCCAGCAGATAGAACCGATCTTAATCCCTCCAATTTTCCCTGGATAGCCATTCCGCAAGGTGAGCCAGAACCATCCAAAGTCTCCAACTTAATTCCAAGTTTCAGAGGTTCCTGAAATGGGGTAAATGCCCGACGGAATTGCAAACATCTCAGGTCATATCCGTGCGTCAGGGTGTCCGAGATATTCCTACAAGGTTCAACAATCTGGAGATCAGACGTTCTGGGCGAACGTTTCAGGTCAATAACCTTTCAGCCGAACTTTGTTTTCCTATTCAGAGTTTTTGTAAATAACAAACGGAAGTGTGGGAAGGGGAATATTTCAAGGAACAGCTTGTTTAGAATGTCCCGGTGATGTTTCCTTCCCGGGGTGTCGCTGACAGCAGGGTCTGTGAGATTAATCTTTAATTCATTCAGACTCTGGGCCAATTTCGATACACACAGCGGCTGCATTGGCCGCTCCTGCTGACAGCGACTCTCCGATACAGGGGCAAGCTTGTTCAGGAGGGAGAGGGGCTGAGTGACCGAGGGTAGGACAACCAAAATAGTGGCAACGGAAAGGTGAACATGTTAGTTTTTGGGAAGAAGAGGGAATGTGATTCATCCAAACTCAGGACAAACTGGGAAGCAGCGATTGTGCAATTCGAGTATTTCAAGCCTTTTCTCGAGAAAAGTGAAGGTTGACATGATAGAGATCTTTAAAATTGTGAAGGACTTTGATAGGTTCAACGTGGATAAAATGTTTCCACTTCTGAGGTGAAGACAGAAACTCGGAGCCGTAAATACCGAATAATCACCAATAAATCCAACCAGGAGAAATGTCTTCACCCAGGGAATGGGGAGAATGTGGGACTCACTCCCACAGGGAGTGGGGAGAATGTGGGACTCGCTCCCACGGGGAGTGGGGAGAATGTGGGACTCGCTCCCACGGGGAATGGGGAGAATGTGGGACTCACTCCCACAGGGAGTGGGGAGAATGTGGGACTCACTCCCACAGGGAGTGGGGAGAATGTGGGACTCGCTCCCACGGGGAGTGGGGAGAATGTGGGACTCGTTCCCACAGGGAGTGGGGAGAATGTGGGACTCGCTCCCACAGGGAGTGGGGAGAATGTGGGACTCACTCCCACAGGGAGTGGGGAGAATGTGGGACTCACTCCCACAGGGAGTGGGGAGAATGTGGGACTCACTCCCACAGGGAGTGGGGAGAATGTGGGACTCGCTCCCACGGGGAGTGGGGAGAATGTGGGACTCGCTCCCACAGGGAGTGGGGAGAATGTGGGACTCGCTCCCACAGGGAGTGGGGAGAATGTGGGACTCACTCCCACAGGGAGTGGGGAGAATGTGGGACTCACTCCCACAGGGAGTGGGGAGAATGTGGGACTCACTCCCACAGGGAGTGGGGAGAATGTGGGACTCGCTCCCACGGGGAGTGGGGAGAATGTGGGACTCGTTCCCACAGGGAGTGGGGAGAATGTGGGACTCGCTCCCACAGGGAGTGGGGAGAATGTGGGACTCGTTCCCACAGGGAGTGGGGAGAATGTGGGACTCGCTCCCACGGGGAGTGGGGAGAATGTGGGACTCGTTCCCACAGGGAGTGGGGAGAATGTGGGACTCGCTCCCACGGGGAGTGGGGAGAATGTGGGACTCGTTCCCACGGGGAGTGGGGAGAATGTGGGACTTGCTTCCACATGGAATGGTTGAGGTGAATAGAATCAATACATTGAAGGGGAAACTTGATAAACACTCGAGGGAGAGAGGAATGGTTATTTGGTTGAACAGAAATTGACAGTTGCTGAAAAAAGATTTTTTTTAAGCTTTTCATCTTGCATTCATCAGGAAAATCAGAGGAATACCAGTGTGAGGGGAAATAACAACTTTACACTAAATGAGAAGAGAATGCTAATTGGTTGGCATATGGACTCTGATTGGGAGAGGCATTGCCAAGGAGAATGCATCAGTTGATGGTGATTGCCAGTTAATGACCGAGCAATGCTTTAAACTTGACTCTGATTGGTCAAGGCACGGCCCTATGGAATGAAACAGCGAATGGCTGTCAGTTATTTTGTTCCGCTGAAGAAAATGCAGTGTGTGGATATTGTACTTCATGCCTCCAGTGTACAAGGACCTGTGTATTACCATGTGTAGCTTCCAATACACGCAAATGCAAACACTGACAGCCTAATTGACAATCTGAAATTGGTTGTCAGTGTAATTCCCAACACGCTGTGGATTATTTAGCAAATATTGTCCAATCACAGTATCACATCTCATGTTGGACAGAGAGATTTGAGGTTTGCAAGCACAGGCTTGTTGGGTACAGTTTGTACCTGGCCCACTGCGAACAGCGGAAGGGATATGTTCCTTGTTACGATCTGCCAGTCTGTGGAACATACAACCCACAAAGCTAGGATCACTAGGCACTAAAATTCAAAGAGCATGTTGCTCGCTTCTCATGTAGTATAAACATTTACGATTTCCCTTGCATTGTTTTTTTTTGAAAATGTCCTGATAAGTGCAAGATGAAAAGCTTTGACAACTTGTCTATTTTTTCAGCAATACTCAAGAATGTTATGGAGGATATGCTGATAGGGTGAGTTGAGGAGGGGTAGGAGGAAATTCTTGTAGGGCCGAATGGCCTGTTTCTGTTGTGTAAATTGTGTGTGATTTTGTGAGAATAGTGGGTGCTAGTTTCAGCTTGAGAAATGAACTCTCCTCTGTAAATTACGACAGACTGAATGGTCCCGTGTGGCATTGAGACTGCTCTAATTAACACATGACTCACTCAGCTCTTTCCCAATGAAGATGTTAATATTGTGATTAACCCCTGAACTCCCAGAAGCTGTTCACTTGGCAATCGGTTCCAGTGGCCCCGTTCATCACAACACATCTCTCGGTCCACCAAAAACCGACCTTGTCATTCAGTTCTGTGTCATGACTGTTATCAGGAGTTCAGTTTTAATCTATTCTTCCAAGAGACAAAGAGCTGATGAGTTGGGTTGACTGTGGTCACGAGGGAATCCTGCCTGACTTCATAGAACCATAGAACCCTACAGTGCAGAAAGAGGCCCTTCGGCCCATCGAGTCTGCACCGAACACAATCCCACCCAGTCACTACCCCCATATAGTATACTCACTAGTCCCTCTAACCTACACATCCCTGGACACTAAGAGGCAATTTCTTAGCATGGCCAATCAACCTAACCCGCACATCTTTGGACTGTGGGAGGAAACCCACGCAGACATGAGGAGAATGTGCAAACTCCACGCAGACAGTGACCCGAACCGGGAATCGAACCCAGGTCCCTGGAACTGAGAAGCAGCAGTGCTAACCACTGTGCTACCGTGCCACCCAGTTGGTAGCTCTGTTGCCGGCCGAGTGTCTGACTAGATCCTTTGGTCTTCGTCATGTTGCTGTTCGTGGGATCTTGCTGTGCACAAATTGGTGGCCACGTTTCCAACGTTATAACAGCGACTGCACTCCACAACGTGCCTCATTGCAAACTGTCCTAGAATCATTTAAAATCACCAACAGCACAGAGTGTAAGGGGATATTTGACCGCGTTACTGAGGGAGTGTTGTTTACTGGTGGACGAGGATTGGGGAGGGGTGGGGGTGATATGCAGTGAGGGGCTGTCCTTTTGTTATTTTAAAAGCATGTGGCAGCTGAGGTTGAGATCTGAAGAACTTTTTTTTCCCTGAATCTAATTTCTTTTTTTTAATTCTTGTGATGTGAGGAATTCTGGCAGGGTTGGTATCTCTTGTCCAAGTCTGAAGGGAACTCCGAGGTGGCCCCTGAGCTGCTGCCGTTATCCTTCAGGCTCACTGCATCTCCACAGCCAGTTAAAATACAAAGAGACACTGTGTATAAATTCATGCACAGTATGTGGGTGCCACTGGTTAAACCAGCATTTATTGCCCATCCCGAGGTGATGGTGGTGGTGAGCTGCCTTCTGGAAATGTTACAGTCCATGTGGTGTAGGTACACCCACAGTGCAGTTAGGGAGGCAGTTCCAGGATTTTGACCCAGTGACTGTGAAGGAATGGGGATATATTCCCAAGTCAGGATGGTGACTTGGAGGGGAATCCCCAGATAGTGGTGTTCCCAGGTATCTGTTGTATGATCCCATGTTGATCGTGAGTTTGGGAGGTGCTGTCAAAGGAGCTGGTGAGTTGTTGCAGTTCTTCTTGTAGATGGTACACACACACCTGCCATTGTATTGGTAATATAGGGAGTGGATGTTTAAGGTGGCCAATGGGGTGTTGATCAAGTGGGGCTGCTTTGTCCTGGATGATGACAAGTGTTGTCGGAGCCGCACCCATCCAGGCAAGCGGAGAATATTCCATCACACTCCTGACTTGTGCCTTGTAGATGGATAAGCTGTGGGGTGTCAGAGGATAGGGTAGAGTGGTGGAGTTGAGAGGGACCTGCGTAAGAGGTAGTATGGATGCCATGGGATGAATGGCCGCCATCTGCATTGTAGGGGTTCTACGGGTGGGATTTTCCAGCCTCGCTTGTCCTGAACTCATGAAATCCTGCCCGAGGTCAACGGACCTTTCCATTACCCGCCCCTCACCCGCTCCGGTTCCCATGGGGGGGGGGTGGAGTCGGTAAAATTCCTGCCTATGTCTGAGTCAGGAGGTAAGTTACTCACCACAGGATTCCAAACCTCTGTCCTGCCCTTATAGACACAGGATTTATCTAGTTCTGTGTCTGCTTGGATTCATTTCAACTGACAGTTTAGCAGTCCTTATCCCCCTCATCTCCGATATTTTTATATATATTGTCTATCTATATATAAAAAAGTTATATAGATATAAATTTTCAAAGAAAACGCCAAAACAAATCTTGTTCATGCATCAATGACTTTTCACCCGGATTTGATCGCCGCGGTAACCTGGAGATTCATTTCTAGTTCTTGGGGCCTCCGGGACAATCCTGGAGAGTTAGCAACTCCTCGTGTCTGCGTGGGTTTCCTCCGGGTGCTCCGGTTTCCTCCCACAGTCCAAAGATGTGCCAGTTAGGTTGATTGGCCAGGCTAAGAAATTGCCCCTTAGTGTCCAGGGATGTGTAGGTTAGAGGGATTAGTGGGTACGATATGGGGGGTAGGGCCTGGGTGGGATTGTGTTCGGTGCAGACTCGATGGGCCGAAGGGCCTCTTTCTGCACTGTAGGGTTTCTATAACAACTCATTCATGAAGCTGCTTCTGAGGACATTTCCAGCCGAATCTTGTGTTTACAGCTTGGGAGAAAAGTCCATCCAATTTGTTCAGCAAATCCTTCTCTGAACATAAGAACATAAGAAATAGGAGCAGGAGTAGGCCATCCAGCCCTTCGAGCCTGCCCCGCCATTCAATAAGATCATGGCTGATCTGTCGTGTCTCAGTTCCACATTCCCGCCCTCTCCCCATAACCCTTAATCCCCTCTCCTATCAAAAACCTATCAACCCGCGTCTTAAAAATATTTAGCGAGGCAGCCTCCACCACTTCAACGGGCAGAGAATTCCAGAGATTCACCACCCTTTGAGTGAAGAAGTTCCTCCTCAACTCCGTTCTAAACCGCCCCCCCTTTATCTTGAGGCTGTGCCCCCTAGTCCTACTGTCTTTTTTGAGCGGGAAGAGTCTTTCCACCTCTATCCTATCCATCCCATTCATCATCTTATACGTCTCAATGAGATCTCCCCTCATTCTTCTAAACTCTAACGAGTACAAGCCCAGTTTATTCAGCCTCTCCTCACAGCTCAACCCCCTCAACTCCGGTATCAGCCTAGTAAACCTCCTCTGCACTCCCTCCAAGGCCAAAATATCTTTGCGCAGGTGCGGCGCCCAAAACTGCACACAGTACTCCAGTTGCGGCCTCACCAATGCCCTATACAGCTGCAGCAAGACCTTCCTACTTTTATATTCAATCCCCCTCGCTATGAAAGCCAGCATCCCATTTGCCTTCCTGACCACCTGCAAGCTGGGTTTTTGCGACTCATGCACAAGGACCCCGAGGTCCCTCTGCACCGTCGCCTGCTGCAGTTTTTCGCCATGTAAGTAATAGTCCTTCCTACCATTCTTCCTACCAAAGTGGACCACCTCACACTTGCCAACATTAAATTCCATTTGCCATTTCCTGGCCCATTCGCCCAGACTATCTAGATCCTTCTGCAGACTCTCCACACCCTCCGCACAATTTGCCGTTCCCCCAATCTTGGTGTCTTCTCTGCATCCCTCAAATGGCCAAGACATTGAGAAGTTTATCTAAAGCCTCGATTGATTTTATTGGCCAGTCAACACTCCCGTGATATCTCGATTTCAGGCACTTTGGATCCCAATCCATCCCCACCTGTCTTCAAATCCTCCAGCTTCTCCGATACTTTCTGCCAATATTGGAGCAATGTGGGAATAGTTATCCGGATACATCCATGAATAGGAATTCACCCATTAACACATAATTCTACTTCAATCCTCCATCTCTCTGAACAGGACAGTCCCTGGATGTGGATCCCACAACTAGTTTTTCTATCATCCATTTTCTTCTATCTCCCGAAGGCAAAACTCAATCTGTAAACACTTGGCTTCAGTAAGCCTCTTCCTAACAATATATTACAGTGCAAAAGGAGGCCATTTGGCCCATTATGCCTGTGCTGGCTCTTTGAAAGAGCTAGCCAATTAATATCACTATTCCCTGCAGCCCTACATATTTTCTCCTCCAACTATCTCCCTAATTTCCTTTTGAAGGTTATTATTGAATCTGCTTCCACCGCCCTTTCAGGCATCACGTTCCAGATCACAGCTCACTGGCCAGGATTTTCCAGCCATTCCTGCCAGCGGGATCTTCCTGTCCCGCTGAAGGCAGCTCCCTCCCCACATCACAGATTCCCCCCCCCAGTGAAGGGTGCCAACAGCGAGAAAACCTGTTGAAAACGGTGAGACGGATCGATCTCACCGCCTGCCCGTGGTGAGATGCCTCCACCTTCACTAAACACACTGTGAGCGAGGGAGAACAGAAATCCCACCCAAAGTGTAGGAAATATTCTCCTCATCTCCCCCTCTGGTTCTTTTCCTGATTCTCTTCAATCTGTGTCCCTCATGTCACTGCAAACACTTTCTCCTGATTCACTCCATCAAAACTCTTCCTGGTTCTCCATTAAATCTCCCCTCAACCTTCTCTGCTCAACAATCCCAGCTTCTCCAGTCTCTCCACGTTCACACAGACAAACACACATAAACACATGCACACACACATGTATACACACGCATACATATACACACACGCACACATATATAGGCATGTACACATACACGCATGTGTGCTTGCACACATACACAAACACAAGCAAACACATGCACACGCACATACACACATGCACACACACAAACACACGCACACACTAACACATGCGCGCGCACACACAAACACATGCACACACGTGCACACACATACATGCATGCACAAACACACATACACACACACACACATATGTACAAACACGTTCACACACACACGGACACACACATACACAAACACATGCACAAACACATGTGCACACACACTCATATGCACACACAAACATGCACATACACACAAAATCTTTCAGCTGCATTCTCTGAACAGTGATCAGACCTTTCTTCTGACCTAACCAGGGTTGGAATTTCCCGGTCTCACGCTCCTGCTGCCGGTGTGAATGGGGAATTTGGCGCTCAGCCAAGTCCCTGTTCACAGCAGCGGGGCTGGTGAACCCCAGTAACGGACAAGGTCAGAGACTCACGGCCCTGGTTAACTCCAGTGGTTTTGCGATGGCTCGTGGCTGATGGCAGTTAATGGGTAGTGCCAGCTTAAACCTTGGCACTGTCTGCCCATTCCAGTGGGTATAAAAATGCCCATTACAGAGCAGTGAACGGCAGGGTAGCTCTCCTGCACTGTCCTGATACTTACCGCTCAAACGGCACCAAAAATTTAAACGATACAGATTACCTGCTCATGATCACATTGCTGTTTATGGGATCTTGCTGTGTGTAAATCGAATGACACATTTCGTTCATTACAACACTTCAAGACTATTTCATTGGCTGTAAAGTGCTTTGGGACGTCCTGAGGTTATGAAAAGTGCTCTCTAGATTCAGGTGATTTCTTTGTTAGTTTATCGTAATGAGCATCACCAAGAAATTCATCCTAAACAGTGGGTTGTTGAGAGAAAACACACACAGAAAGAATCACTCTACTCCAGGAAGGCAGCTTTGGGAGGCTAATCTGTATTTTAGTTGAATGTGATGTCATGTACTCGCTGCAACCTGGTCTAATGCTCTGCTTTTAACATGGGGACATTATTAACCTGCTGTCCTGTTGCATCACGCTGTAATGAACTGTCTCATTAAACCTTGCGCTCAGAGTGAACTGTTGTGAATGAATGAGTACAAGTAACAATGTGCTTTCAATTTATTGCAGAGGAATAAATCACGTCCTTGACGCCAGGGAGATTTGGATGAAGATATTTGAAGACTACACTAACTCTTGGTATTGGATTTTAATGTAAGTACTGATTACAGAGCCACCTTCCAGCAGTAACAAGGCTCAGGAACGTTAACACAGTCGCTGCTGCCTGCTCAGAATTGATTTACAGTCCCTCAATTTTCAAGACAATTTCACACCGACCTTTTACCCTGCCTTAATGTCGCTGTGTGTGAATAACATACCACTGATAGGTGACACCAATTTATCTGCCAGCTCTGTGTTTACACTTGAGTAACCTGACTAGAAGCCGCCAGTAATTAAACAGTGGGGAGGTTTGCAGTGTTGCACTGGTCAGACTGACACACTTGTAAAAGCTGTCAGAGATTACTCAATCGTTGTTTGACTTTGACACTGGAAAGCTGGTGTTTCGGTTGCAGGATCTGGACATTGAGATCAATGTCTTTTGCTACAAGCAACAGCACAAATACTGGGATTATTAAAAATGAAAGGCTCCATCATTCCATCTTGGGGCAGATCTCTGGTGTAATCACAACAACCAGTAACTATAAATAACACCTCTCATATCGCCCAGGCTCCCAAAATATTCCACCAGAACCTTAATCAGACAAAAACTGCCACAGAGCCACACGGGAGAGAAGATAATCGGATGGCTGGCCAAAAGTCTGATGGGACGGATCGCTTTTACATCCGGATGGCAGGAAGATTGATGGAGAGTGGAAGGGGTTTTGGGAAGGAATTCCAGAGCTTGAGGTGGTTGGATAGTGGAGGGGTGGAATTCAGGGACCCACAATGAGGTCAGCAATGAGGCCGGAGGAGGTCACAATGATAGGAACAACTGACAGTAAATACCTCCAGGCATCCTGAGGTGGGGAGAGGCACTATATAAATGCAAATCTTTCTCTGCCTTCTCCCTCCCTCGATGATGAATCGCTGCCTCTTGGACAGACCATCTCCAGGCACTTCCAAAACTGTCTTTGTCACGGATTCCACTTTTTTTGAAAGTTCCTTTACCAATCCTGATAGGACAACACCTTAACGTCAGAATGGAAAAGGCAAATCTCCCTTCCTCCTTTATTCTTTTGATGATTGTAGAATAACACAGGCCATTCGTTCCATCACATCTGTGCCTGCTCTTTAGAAGAGCTATCCAATCAGCCCCACTCCCCTGACCCTTTCCCCGGTAAATATTTACCCCGTTCTCTTTTGGAAGTTACAACTCTCGTTGCTTCCACCGACCTCCCAGGCACAAAATTAAAAATATCGCCTCATTTCCCCTTCTGGGTCTTTTGCAATGACCTTTAACCTGTGACCTTCCTGCCAGTTACAAATAGTTTATCTTTATTTAATCTATCGAAATCCTTCAGGACTCTGAACATTGTGATCCAACCTCCCCATCGTCTTCTTCACGATTATTGCCTGTCCGGTTTCTCCTCCCTCATCCCTGCTCACAGCCCGTCCCTGTGGAGTTTCAGGAAGAGTTGCTCTGACTCCGGATGTCTCAGGTGAACCATTAAACCGTGACCACATCTGAAACAGGTTAAAACGTCGCCCAGCCACTGTTTCAAAGCAGGACAGGGGAGTGGACCCTGATGTTGGCACGGCGGCACAGTGGTTAGCACTGCTGCCTCACAGCGCCGGGGACCTGGGTTCAAATCCGGCTTCGGGTCACTGTCTGTGTGGAGTTTGCGCATCCTCCCTGTGTCTGGGTGGGTTTCTTCCGGGTGCTCCGGGTTCCTCCCAGATCTGAAAGACGTGCTGGTTATGTTGATTGGCCTTGGCTAAATTGACCCATAGTGTCAGGGGGATTAGCAGGGTAAATATGTGGGTTACAGGAATAGGGCGTGTGTGGGATTGTGGTTGGTGCAGATTCAATGGGCTGAATGGCCTCATTGTGCAGTGTAGGGATTCTATGACCAATGTTCACTGCCAGCCAGTATCAGTAAAAGGACACACACTATCTGGTTATTATCACATCACTGCCTCTGGGAGCTGCCTGGGTGTGAACTGGCTGCCTTTTCTATATTGCTGGATTCTTCACTGACGATACAACATTTTGTGATGGCTGAGGTTATGAAAGGTGCTATATAAATGTAAGCTGTTGTTGAGTGTTTGACTCTTTGCTCCTGGGTCTGATGTTGGTTGTGTTTTTATTTCCAGCGGGCTGGTCATTGCCATGGTCGTGAGTTTAGTCTTCATCCTCTTACTGCGCTTTACAGCTGGGGTCTTGTTCTGGTTTGTCATCTTTGCTGTAATCGCAGTGATTGGTTACGGTAAGTACCAGCTCTGTGTATAACGGTTTGATTCAGTATGTATCCGCGTATGTGTGAAGGACCAGACAGGGAAATCTGTTTGTCTAATTTAAAAATCATGTAGGTGATGACTGCCGGATTAGTGGTTGGGAATTCTGTGGTGAGTGACTCACCTCCTGACTCCCAAAGTCTGTCCACCATCTACAACGCACAAGATTTTGATTTGATTTGATTTATTATTGTCACATGTATTAACATACAGTGAAAAGCATTGTTTCTTGCGTGCTATACAGACAAAACATACCGTTCATAGTGAAGGAAAGCAGAGAGTGCAGAATGTAGTGTTACAGTCACAGCGAGGGTGTAGAGAAAGATCAACATAATGCGAGGTAGGTCCATTCAAAAGTCTGACAGCAGCAGGGAAGAAGCTGTTCTTGAGTTGGTTGGTACGTGATCTCAGACTTTTGTATCTTTTTCCAGCCGGAAGAAGATGGAAGAGAGAATGTCCGGGGTGTGTGGGGTCCTTAATTACGCTGGCTGTTTGCCAAGGCAGCGGGAAGTGTAGACAGAGTCAATGGATGGGAGGCTGGTTTGTGTGATGGATTGGGCTACATTCACCACCCTTTTTAGTTTCTTGTGGTCTTGTGCAGAGCAGGAGCCCAGACCGAGCTGTGACACAACCAGAAAGAATGCTTTCTATGGGGTATCTGTAAAAATCGTTGAGAATCAGGAGTGTGATGGAATACTCCCCATTTGCCTGGATAGGCGCAGCTCCAACAACACTCAAGAAACTGATCGCCACCCAGGACAAGGAAACCTGCTGGATTGGAATCTCCATCCACCACCTTCAGCATTCACTCCCTCCATCATGGACTCACAGTGGCAGCCGTGTGTACCATCTACAAGATGCACTGCAGCAACTCACCAAGGTTCCTTCAACAACACATAAGAACATAAGAACATAAGAAATAGGAGCAGGAGTAGGCCATCCAGCCCTTCGAGCCTGCCCCGCCATTCAATAAGATCATGGCTGATCTGTCGCTGCTCAGTTCCACTTTCCCGCCCTCTCCCCATAACCCTTAATCCCCTCGCTTATCAAAAACCCATCAACCCGCGTCTTAAAAATATTTAGCGAGGTAGCCTCCACCACTTCAACGGGCAGAGAATTCCAGAGATTCACCACCCTTTGAGTGAAGAAGTTCCTCCTCAACTCCGTTCTAAACCGCCCCCCTTTTATCTTGAGGCTGTGCCCCCTAGTCCTACTGTCTTTTTTGAGCGGGAAGAGTCTTTCCACCTCTATCCTATCCATCCCATTCATCATCTTATACGTCTCAATGAGATCTCCCCTCATTCTTCTAAACTCTAACGAGTACAAGCCCAGTTTATTCAGCCTCTCCTCATAGCTCAACCCCCTCAACTCCGGTATCAGCCTAGTAAACCTCCTCTGCACTCCCTCCAAGGCCAAAATATCTTTGCGCAGGTGCGGCGCCCAAAACTGCACACAGTACTTTCCAACCCTCAACTTCTACCATCTAGAACAGGGATCTCCAAACTGCAGTCCATGGGCCTCATCCAGATCGCAGTGAGCCGCATCCAGATCGGAGTTTGGAGATCGCTGATCTAGAAGGACAAGAGCAGCAGACACATAGGAGCACAACCACCCGATTCCCCGCCAAGTCACTCACCATCCTGACTTGGAAATATATCCCCATTTCTCCCTCGTCACTGGGTCAAATTCCTGGAACATGCGCCCTAACTGCAGTGTGGGTGTACCTACACCTCAGGGACTGCAGCGATTCAGGAAGACAGCTCACCAACACCTTCTCAAGGGCAATGTGGGCTTCGCAAGTGATGTTTACAGCCCAAAAATTAACTTTTATTTGCAAAGGGCAGAGGAATGGTTCATCAATGATTACGTGATAGTGAAGTTATTGGCCAATCTCTATTGATGAGCCTACGACAGGTCCAGACGTCAGGTGAGGGAAAATGCCCAGATGTTTGGGAATCAAAACTCCAAAGTTACCTCCTGCTCCTCACCCAGACAGGCTGCGATTCAGGGCTGGCCCTCTTATCTCTCAATCAAAAAGTCCGAAAGTTCAAATCCCACCGATGGTGTTCCAGTGCAATACTGAGGGAGTGCCGCACTGTCAGAGGGTCAGTGCTGAGGGAGTGCCGCACTGTCAGAGGGTCAGTGCTGAGGGAGTGCCGCACTGTCAGAGGGTCAGTGCTGAGGGAGTGCCGCACTGTCAGAGGGTCAGTGCTGAGGGAGTGCCGCACTGTCAGAGGGTCAGTACTGAGGGAGTGCCGCACTGTCAGAGGGTCAGTGCTGAGGGAGTGCCGCACTGTCAGAGGGTCAGTGCTGAGGGAGTGCCGCACTGTCAGAGGGTCAGTGCTGAGGGAGTGCCGCACTGTCAGAGGGTCAGTACTGAGGGAGTGCCGCACTGTCAGAGGGTCAGTGCTGAGGGAGTGCCGCACTGTCAGAGGGTCAGTGCTGAGGGAGTGCCGCACTGTCAGAGGGTCAGTGCTGAGGGAGTGCCGCACTGTCAGAGGGTCAGTGCTGAGGGAGTGCCGCACTGTCAGAGGGTCAGTGCTGAGGGAGTGCCGCACTGTCAGAGGGTCAGTGCTGAGGGAGTGCCGCACTGTCAGAGGGTCAGTGCTGAGGGAGTGCCGCACTGTCAGAGGGTCAGTGCTGAGGGAGTGCCGCACTGTCAGAGGGTCAGTGCTGAGGGAGTGCCGCACTGTCAGAGGGTCAGTACTGAGGAAGTGCCGCACTGTCAGAGGGTCAGTGCTGAGGGAGCGCCGCACTGTCAGAGGATCGGTGCTGAGGGAGTGCCGCACTGTCAGAGGGTCAGTGCTGAGGGAGCGCCGCACTGTCAGAGGGTCGGTGCTGAGGGAGTGCCGCACTGTCAGAGGGTCGGTGCTGAGGGAGTGCCGCACTGTCAGAGGGTCAGTGCTGAGGGAGTGCCGCACTGTCAGTGGGTCAGTGCTGAGGGAGTGCCGCACTGTCGGAGGGTCAGTGCTGAGGGAGTGCCGCACTGTCAGAGGGTCAGTGCTGAGGGAGTGCCGCACTGTCAGAGGGTCAGTACTGAGGGAGTGCCGCACTGTCAGAGGGTCAGTGCTGAGGGAGTGCCGCACTGTCAGAGGGTCAGTGCTGAGGGAGTGCCGCACTGTCAGAGGGTCAGTGCTGAGGGAGTGCCGCACTGTCAGAGGGTCAGTGCTGAGGGAGTGCCGCACTGTCAGAGGGTCAGTGCTGAGGGAGTGCCGCACTGTCAGAGGGTCAGTACTGAGGGAGTGCTGCACTGTCAGAAATGGTGCTTTTCGGATATAATGTGAACTGAGGTCCCATCTGGCTTCTCAGGTGAAGCTAAGTGATGCTGTGGCAGTAACACCAATCATCCGCCCACATTGCAGTCTGTGGGATCATGCTGCGTAAAAATTGGCAGCCACATTCCCTCAATTAGAAGAGTGATTCCACTTTGGGATGTTATTGGCTGGGGAGCACTTTGAGATGTGGTTGTGAAATGTGCTATAGAAATGCAAGTTCTTTTTCTCTACACTTAATGCGTGACAGATCTGAAACCTTTCTTGGGGAGCGCTGAGCAGTGGTGCAAAGATGATGCTTTGACCATGTAGTGTTCCACAGCTCAGCAAAACCTGCAGCCTTCCTCCGATTCTGATATTTGAACCACAATCCCAGAGGATGTTTTGATTGAGTTCCAGTCTCTGGGAGGTGCTCGGAGGATTGTTCCAGCAGCGAGTTCACTCAACTCTGTTTCTGTACCGTCTTTCATTTTCACTTTTTCTTAGGTGAAAATGAATTTTAATATCCACTGGTGTTCGGTTCAGCCTGAAAATGCCTGTCTTGTTATTCTGAGAAGAGAGAGAATCCAGTAGAATTATCTGGAGTTATAAAAAACACCAGCAGGGATGGGAGGATTGATCAGTTATACAATGACAGTATTGGGAAAGCAGCATGAAAACAGAACTTAATTGCTGAGAATTAAGGAACAACAGAGGTGATATTGTGCTACTGGCATATACAATGGCTCACTGAGTGTATACTACACACCACTGGGTATACACTAAAGGGAAACAAGCAGTAAAAAGGAGATTGAGAAGAACGTTTGCAGGAAAAGCACAGAAAGAGTGCAGAACTACAGAATAATGATAATATAAAACTTCAGTAATCCTAATGTTTCCAGGGATAGTAAAGGTGTAAAGGACAAAGTAGGGAAGGAATTCCTGAAACAGGTGCAATGTGTATACCTGTTCTTTATGTCTACAAAGAGCAGGGCCCTGTTAACTAATATATTAATTTGTGTGTACTGGAAGCTACACAGGGACCCTGCTATTTGCAGACAAAAAGAACAGGTACACACATTGCGTCTGTTTCAGCTAAACAAAATAAGTGATAGCCGTTGGCTATCACTTGCAATCTCTTGACCAATCAGAATCAAGCTGCTTGGTTTAACTTTTCAAACAACGCATGGCAGTTAACTGTCAGGCACCATCAACTGGTGTATTCTCAGTGGCAGTGCCTTTACCAATCAGAATCCACTTGCCAACCAGTCAGCATTCTCTTCTCACACAGTGTGGTGTTTTCTCTGCCAATGGTCCTTTTCTGTTTGTCCTGATGAGTGTAAGGTGAAAAAGCTTCAACAAAATGACTTTTTTCAGCAATATTCACGCTCTGTCCTGCCAAATAACCAGAAACATAACTGCAGAAACATCAGTCCATTCTCCCCTTTCTCATCACAGTCCCTGTCACAAACAGCCCAAAGATATATGGGTGAGGTGGCTTGGCCATGTTAAATAGCCCCTTGGTGTCCCGGGATGCGTACATTAACAGGATTAGTGAGGTATATGTGTGTGGTTATGAGGAAAGAGTCTGGGTGGGTTTGTTGTCGCTGTAGACTCAATGGGCCGAGTGGCCTCCTTCTGCCCTGTAGGGATTCTATGAACAGTCAGAAGAGAACTGGATATGATTCAGCAAGTGAAAGTATTACAGAGTTCTGATGACCCCTCAGTGAGGGGTTAACTGGATAACTCTTTCAAAGAGCTGGCACAGATACAATGGGCCGAATGTCCTCCTTCCCTGCTGTAAGTTTCCACAATGCCAGGAGCATCTTGTGCAAACGTTGTGTCAGTTTTGTCACCAGCGACCCGAGCTGTGGAGTTAGAGGGGAAAGCTGCAGTCACTGTGATTGGGAGTCAATGTGAGGGAGCAGTCAGACTGTTCCCCTGCTCGCAGCGCCCCTGCTGTGTAACAGCTGAGATCCTGTGAAAGTGGAGCTGGCAGATTGGATCCGTGGGTGGGAACAGGTGGCAGTGATCTGCAAACGCTGGGTAAATGAGGAAGGAGTGAGAGACAGTCAGGAGCAGCGACATTGCAGCGGAGGCAGAGCTTGTGAACAGTACACAGTCCGACCAACACAGGAAGGAAAGAATGAGTATTTATCCCCAGTCCATCCCCAGCTCAGGATGTTTTGAAGCACATCAGGCTTTGTGAAATGCAGACGCTGTCGTAATGTTGAAAATGAGGCAACCGCTTTGTGCATAGTAAGATCCCAAAAACAGCACTGTCGCAACGACTCAACAATCAGCAAAATAAATGCCAAGTATTGGACAGGACACGAGGGAGAGCTCTCCCTGTTCTTCACCTTTACACACACCTGAGAGACAGGACATCTGACAGTGCGGCGCTCCCTCAGTACTGACTGCGCAAGGATATTTTGGCCTTGGAGGGAGTGCAGAGGAGGTTTACTAGGCTGATACCGGAGTCGAGGGGGTTGAGCTATGAGGAGAGGCTGAATAAACTAGGCTTGTACTCGTTAGAGTTTAGAAGAATGAGGGGAGATCTCATTGAGACGTATAAGATGATGAATGGGATGGATAGGATAGAGGTGGAAAGACTCTTCCCGCTCAAAAAAGACAGTAGGACTAGGGGGCACAGCCTCAAGATAAAGGGGGGGCGGTTCAGAACGGAGTTGAGGAGGAACTTCTTCACTCAAAGGGTGGTGAATCTCTGGAATTCTCTGCCCGTTGAAGTGGTGGAGGCTGCCTCGCTAAATATTTTTAAGAAGCGGGTTGATGGGTTTTTGATAAGAGAGGGGATTAAGGGTTATGGGGAGAGGGCGGGAATGTGGAACTGAGACACGACAGATCAGCCATGATCTTATTGAATGGCGGGGCAGGCTCGAAGGGCCAGATGGCCTACTCCTGCTCCTATTTCTTATGTTCTTATGTTCTTATGTTCTTATGTTCTCTGACAGTGCGGCACTCCCTCAGTACTGACCCTCTGACAGTGCGGCACTCCCTCAGTACTGACCCTCTGACAGTGCGGCACTCCCTCAGTACTGACCCTCTGACAGTGCGGCACTCCCTCAGTACTGACCCTCTGACAGTGCGACACTCCCTCAGTACTGACCCTCTGACAGTGCGGCACTCCCTCAGCACTGACCCTCTGACAGTGCGGCACTCCCTCAGTACTGACCCTCTGACAGTGCGGCACTCCCTCAGTACTGACCCTCTGACAGTGCGGCACTCCCTCAGTACTGACCCTCTGACAGTGCGGCACTCCCTCAGCACTGACCCTCTGACAGTGCGGCACTCCCTCAGTACTGACCCTCTGACAGTGCGGCACTCCCTCAGCACTGACCCTCTGACAGTGCGGCACTCCCTCAGTACTGACCCTCTGACAGTGCGGCACTCCCTCAGCACTGACCCTCTGACAGTGCGGCACTCCCTCAGTACTGACCCTCTGACAGTGCGGCACTCCCTCAGCACTGACCCTCTGACAGTGCGACAGCCAATTTGTGCACAGCAAGATTCCACAGACAGCAACGTGATCCATGTTTGAGTGATTTTTGGATGAGGGATAAAAATCCGTCCCAGGACAATGTGGAGAACTTCCTTATTCGCAGAGCGGAGAGAGGGATTTGAATGGGGTGTTCACAGCAGTGAGAGGATTTATTTATTAGTCAAAGTAGGCTAACATTAACACTGCAGTGAAGTTACTGTGAAAATCTCCCAGTCACCACACTCCGGTGCCAGTTCAGGTCACTGCACCCTAACCAGCACGTCTTTTGGACTGTGAGACGAAACTGGAGCACCCGGAGGAAACCCACGCAGACACGGGGAGAACATGCAGGCTCCGCACAGACAGTGACCCAAGCCGGGAATTGAACCCGGGTCCCTGGCGCTGTGAAGCAGCAGTGCTAACCCACTGTGCCACAAGTGGGAGAAATGGTTAACTCTGTGAAATGAGTCAGTAACCAGATTCACCGATTTCGAACAATTGAGGAAATGTCCCTACACAGATGGGCCGAATGGACTCCTGTGCTGTAACCTGCAGTAAGGGAAGGTTCATGTTGGTGTGTTGTGCCACCTGGTGTTCGGTTGGTGAGTGGCAGCTTCAGGCACTCAGAGCAGCTCAAAATCCAAGAGGCCGATTCTCGAAATGACTCAGAACAACTTTCAAAAAGGATCCTCTTACTCACTATCCTCCTACTCACTATCCTCCAACTCACTATCCTCCTACTCACTATCCTCTGACTCACTATCTCCTCCTCACTATCCCCCTCCTCACTCTCCCCCTACTCACTCTCCCCCCTACTCACTCTCCCCCCTACTCACTCTCCCCCCTACTCACTCTCCCCCTCCTCACTCTCCCCCTCCTCACTCTCCCCCTACTCAGTCTCCCCCCTACTCACTCTCCCCTCTACTCACTCTCCCCTCTACTCACTCTCCCCCTACTCACTATCCCCCTCCTCACTATCCCCCTCCTCACTATCCCCCTCCTCACTATCCCCCTCCTCACTATCCCCCTCCTCACTATCCCCCTCCTCACTATCCCCCTCCTCTCTGACCTACATTGACTCTTAGATAAGAAAGCCTTGATTTGAGAGTTCTCGCCCTGTGTTCACACCCTGTGCCGCCGTGTCTCTGATCTCCTCCCCACTCTGCGATTACTCTGAGTCCCACCTCTTGCGCCTCCCTGGTTTTAATCCCTCGGTCACTGGCAGCCGTGCTGTCCAGTGCCTGGACCCTAACCTCTGGAATTCCCTCACTGAGCCTCCCTCCCCACCTCTCTGCTCTGTCAAACCTATCCCTTTGACCTCGCCTTTTTGTCATCTCTCCATCACATCTCCTCACGAAGCTCGGTTTGGTTTAATAATGGTTGTGCGAAGGGTTTTGGGGGTCTGGCCTACAGTGTGGTGGGGCCAGGTTCAATCGAGGTTTTCCAGGGAGCATTAGGTGGTTATTTGTACGGAAACGCTGTGCAGGGGTACGGGGAAATGGCACTAAATCACCATGTTCATTTGGACAGGCGGTGTAGACATGATGGGCCGAATGGCCTCTTTCTCTAGGGTAACAATTCTGTGAATAAAGGTGCAGTTTGTGAGAATGTGGTTGCCCGATCTAACCAGGTAACAGCTTCAATTATATTCTGTTTTTTACAAAATTACCGAAACTGAAGGGCAGAGATTGGTGAAATTTCAAAGATTAAAATAGCAATTGTTTCAAACAGAAGAACTTATCGATTCACACAAGTCCACCCGGACACTCCGTTCTATTGGTTCAGTCACTCGGTGCCAGTGAACGAATGGGCTTTGGAGCAGTCGGTACCAGAAGCTGGTTCTACTGGGGACTGATATCAAACAATTAACATTGACTTTTCTGAGCATTTAGATTAACAAAGCATTTGAGTTTTAACAGAGTCAGGAACACTCCTGCCCTCTGATCCACGTGCAGTCATCGTGTTAATACGTTCAGACAAAGCGGTCAGCACTGAGTCATTATCCTGCCTCATTCTGTAATGATATCAGGCAATGTAAAGCATAGCCCCCCCCCCGCGCCCCCTCTTCCCCCACCACCCCGTCCGAAAACTAACAGAAAGGGAGAGGACTCAACAGAGAATTTCTAAACTGAGACTGATGGATTATGTCAGGCAGAATAATGAAAGATAATAAAAGCAAGCTGAGTAGATTGTCCTACAGAGCAACCGCAATCTCAGAGAATGTGAGAATCCAGCTCAGAAGCACAGTGCTCTCCCCCTTCTTCCAATACAGGCTGGAAAGTCAGTGCTGAGGGAGTGCCGCACTGTCAGAGGGTCAGTACTGAGGGAGTGCCGCATTGTCAGAGGGTCAGTGCTGAGGGACTGCCACACTGTCAGAGGGTCAGTGCTGAGGGAGTGCTGCATTGTCAGAGGGTCAGTGCTGAGGGAGTGCCGCACTGTCAGAGGGTCAGTGCTGAGGGAGTGCTGCATTGTCAGAGGGTCAGTGCTGAGGGACTGCCACACTGTCAGAGGGTCAGTGCTGAGGGAGTGCCGCATTGTCAGAGGGTCAGTGCTGAGGGAGTGCCGCACTGTCAGAGGGTCAGTGCTGAGGGAGTGCTGCATTGTCAGAGGGTCAGTGCTGAGGGAGTGCCGCACTGTCAGAGGGTCAGTGCTGAGGGAGTGCTGCATTGTCAGAGGGTCAGTGCTGAGGGAGTGCCGCACTGTCAGAGGGTCAGTGCTGAGGGAGTGCTGCATTGTCAGAGGGTCAGTGCTGAGGGACTGCCACACTGTCAGAGGGTCAGTGCTGAGGGAGTGCTGCATTGTCAGAGGATCAGTGCTGAGGGAGTGCCGCACTGTCGGAGGGTCAGTGCTGAGGGAGTGCCGCACTGTCAGAGGGTCAGTACTGAGGGAGTGCCGCACTGTCAGAGGGTCAGTACTGAGGGAGTGCCGCACTGTCAGAGGGTCAGTGAACAAAGAACAAAGAACAACACAGCACGGGAAACAGGCCCTTCGGCCCAACTAGCCCGCGCCGCCGTCCCACTGTCTCAGTGTCCTATTCATGATTTTAGTCTACGCCTAATGTGCGAGGATCAGGGAGGTCCAATTTAGGGACAATTTAGTACCCAATCAATCAGCCTAAAAGCACATCTTTGGGATGTGGGAGGAAACCGGAGCACCCGGAGGAAACCCACGCAACCACGGGGAGAACGTGCAAACTCCCACAGACACAGGCCCAAATCCATGTGTCCGCACAGCAACAGAGATAGTCTCTGAGCTGTCATGTTGCCCTCGAGATGGTCCAGTTTAAGCACACTAACGACATGAAGCAATAGGCAACTCCCGAAGCAACGTCCAAGAGCAGCCCACTACAACCTGCCGCATGCATGCCCCTTGCTGGACTTAAATGCCTGTGGAGACAAAAAAATTCATTATTAAACAGGCAAAGACTGTAACATCCCTGAGGCAAAACGTATTCCCAAGCCTACAATGTTTAGTAAGGCCTACTATATCCCCCTATATGTAGCCCGCTCATGTGGCTGTCTAAGTGACTCTTAAACAACCCTAGCGTGCCTGCTTCCACCACCTTACTCGGCAGTGCATTCCACACCCCCACTACCCTTTGCGTGAAAAACTGCCCTCTAATATTTGTCTTATACCTAGCCCCCCTCACCCTAAGCCCGTGACCCCTCGTTCTATCCATTTCTAATAGCGGAAAAAGCTTACCACCATTTACTCTATCTATCCCCTTCATAATCTTATAAACCTCTATTAGATCCCCCCTCAGCCTACGTCTCTCAAGGGAAAACAGCCCAAGTTCATTCAATCTTTCCTCGTAAGACAGCCCTTCCATACCAGGCAGCATCCTGGTAAATCTCCTCTGCACTCTCTCCAGGATCTCTACATCCTTCCGGTAGTATGGCGACCAGAACTGGACGCAGTACTCCAAGTGAGGCCTAACCAACGTTCTATACAACTGCAACATCAGACTCCTACTCTTATATTCTATACCTCTTCCTATGAAGGCTAACATAAGTGCTGGGGGAGTGCCGCACTGTCAGAGGGTCGGTGCTGAGGGAGTGCCGCACTGTCAGAGGGTCAGTGCTGAGGGAGTGCCGCACTGTCAGAGGGTCAGTACTGAGGGAGTGCCACACTGTCAGAGGGTCAGTGCTGAGGGAGTGCCGCACTGTCAGAGGGTCAGTGCTGAGGGAGTGCCGCACTGTCAGAGGGTCAGTACTGAGGGAGTGCCGCACTGTCAGAGGGTCAGTGCTGAGGGAGTGCCGCACTGTCAGAGGGTCAGTGCTGAGGGAGTGCCGCACTGTCAGAGGGTCAGTGCTGAGGGAGTGCCGCACTGTCAGAGGGTCAGTACTGAGAGAGTGCCGCACTGTCAGAGGGTCAGTACTGAGAGAGTGCCGCACTGTCAGAGGGTCAGTACTGAGAGAGTGCCGCACTGTAATAAAAACAAAAAATGCTGGAAAATCTCAGCGGGTCTGACAGCACCTGTGGAATGTCGCCAATGCTTTGAGTCTGGATCACCCGTCGTTAGTGCCAGCTACGAAAACCACACCTTGTCTGACGAAGCCCTGAATCTGCTGCCAGTTATAATAAAGTGTTAGATTTCTAAGTGACACAGTGATCTGTGGCTCAATGTCATTTTCCTGCCTTTTGTTTTAAGCCTTTGTGGTTTTTTTTTCCCCCTGTTTCAGGAATCTGGCACTGTTACTGGGAGTACAGCAGCCTGAAGGGGAAACCCGGCAGCGACATCCCAATCTATGACATTGGCTTCCAAATGGACCTCAGGGTTTATCTGCAGCTCAGACAGACGTGGCTGGCCTTCAGTAAGTCTTCCAACAGAGCTTATGTCACATGATTAACGTCACGGTGAGATAGTGAAATAGTCCCAGTTAAGACGGAGATAGGGAGAAATACTTTCTCTTGAGGGTGACGAGTCTTTGGCATTCTCTTACCCAGAGAGCAGCGGGGGCCTGGCTCACTGAACAATCTTAAGGCCAATTTTGACGAGGGGCTCAAAGGATATACGGACGGGGTAGACAGGAAAGTGTTACAATCAAATTAGCCATGATCTTATTGAAGAGCGGAGAAGAGTCGGGGGGCTGAATGGTCTACTCCTGTTCCTATGCTCGTATGTTCCCACTCGGAAAATATTTAAATAGTTGAACTTGAACTTCAGCCAAAGCAGATGATGGGGGTTAGGCTGCAGGATGTTGGAGAAGTCAGTTATGATCTATTGGGAGATAAAGTGAGGGTGCATTGGAGGATTGGGTTATAACATATTGGGGAGTTAGTCCGGGTATATCGTCAGCTACAGCAGGGTAGGTTGGAAGGTTAAGTTATAATATCGTTGGTGATTAAGGTGTATGTGTTATAATGTGTCAGGAAATTAGATTAAGACATGCAGGGCAGATTGAATGAAAATATATTGTTGGGTTTGAGTTATAGTGTATTGGAAGGTTATGTTAAAATATATTTGGAGGATTGAGTTAATGGTGTGTTGGGAGTGTTGAGTTATTAAGTATTGTTAGAGTTGAGTTGTAATGTATTGGAAGGTTACAATATATTTAAAATATTGAGTTACAGTTTTGTGTATTGCGAGGACTGAGTTACAGTGTATTACAGGACTGAGTTACAATGCATTACAGGATTGAGTTACAATGCATTACAGGACTGAATTACAATGCATTACAGGACGAAGTTACAGTGTATTACAGGACTGAGTTACAGTGTATTGCAGGATTGAGTTACAGTGCATTACAGGACTGGGTTACAGTGTATTACAGGACTGAGTTACAGTGTATTACAGGACTGAGTTACAGTCTGTTTCTGGGGTTGAGTTATGATATGATGGGAGGTTATCTTAAGGTAAATTGGGTGATTTGAGTTGTAATGTATTGGGCAATTGATTTATTGGGCAAGGGTTACATTACAATGTATTGGAAAGGTTGATTCATGATGTATTGTAAGGGTTGAGTTAAGATGTATTGTAAGGGTTATGTTATGATGCAATAGGTGGTTACGTGAGCAAGTGCTGCAGAGTCAATATAAAACAGTCCTGGCCGCAGTGTAAAATTGTGAATGAAGACCAATTTCATGAGCTGCCTGTAGATCAGCAATGAGGTGGCACTGTTAGTACCAGAGGGCAGCTAAAGATCCCTTCCACCAATGGCCAAGGAATTACAGCAGTCAATGAATTCCTGAGAGCCTCCATCAGCTCCACATCACACGATGGGACGGCTGTCCTGGAGGGAAACACTGGAATGAGACAAACAGCTGGATGTCAGATCCTGCTCCGTCTTCCCTCCACAGCGAATGGACATCAAGCTGTGTGACACAGAGCATGTCACACTCAGATGTGATATAACTCCAGCTGAGTTCACTGTTAAGTTTTCCAAAGTCCTCACAAAGTCAGAGGAGTGTGATCAACTTCCGTCGGAATGTTTGCAGCCTAGGAGAGAGTAAAAGCTAACAACCAAATCCTCCAAATATCCGCTGCCAGGAATTGGCAATGGACTTTCCATATTCCAGTCCTGATACAGATTAACAAATAGAACATAGAACAGTACAGCACGGTACAGGCCCTTCGGCCCTCGATGTTGTGCTGAGCTATGTCCGAATCCAAGATCAAGCTATCCCACTCCCTATCATTCTAGAGTGCTCCATGTGCCTATCCAATAACCACTTGAAAGTTCCTAAAGTGTCTGACTCCACTATCACAGCAGGCAGTGCATTCCACACCCCAACCATTCTCTGAGTAAAGAATCCCTCCTATATCTCCTATATCCCTCAGACATCCCTCCTATATTTCCCACCATGAACCTTATATTTATGCCCCCTAGTAACAGCTACATCCACTCAAGGAAATAGTCTCTGAACGTCCACTCTATCAGTCCCTCTCATCATCTTATAAACCTCTATTAAGTCACCTCTCATCCTCCTCCACTCTAAAGAGAGAAGCCCCAGCTCTCTCAACCTTTCCTCATAAGACCTACCCTCCAAATCAGGCAGCATCCTGGTAAATCTCCTCTGCACTCTCTCCAATGCTTCCACATCCTTCTTATAGTGAGGTGACCAGAACTGAACACAATATTCCAAATGTGGTCTCACCAAGGTCCTGTATAGTTGCAGCATAACCCCACGGCTCTTAAACTCAAACCCCCTGTTAATAAACTCTAACACACTATAAGCCTTCTTCACGGCTCTATCCACTTGAGTGGCAACCTTCAGAGATCTGTGGGTATGAACCCCAAGATCTCTCTGTTCCTCCACATTCCTCAGAACCCTGTCGTTGCCCCTCTAATCCGCATTCAAGTTTGTTCTGCCAAAATAAATCACCTCGCAATTATCAGGGTTAAATTCCATCTGCCACTTTTCGGCCCAGCTCTGCATCCTATCAATGTCTCTTTGCAGCCTACAAGAGCCCTCCACCTCATCCACGACTCCACCAATTTTGGTGTCGTCAGCAAATTTACTAACCCACCCTTCAGCCCCCTGTTCTAAGTCATTGATAAAAATCACAAATAGCAGAGGACCCAGCACTGACCCCTGTGGTACACCGCTGGTAACTGGTCTCCAGTCTGAAAATTTTCCCTTCACCACCACCCTCTGTCTTCTATGAGACAGCCAGTTACTTATCCAATCGGCTGAATTTCCTTCTATCCCACACCTCCTTACTTTCTTCATGAGCCTACCATGGGGAACCTTATCAAACACTTTACTAAAATCCATATATACGACATCAGCTGCTCTACCTTCATCCACACACTTAGTTACCTCCTCAAAGAATTCAATCAAATTTGTGAGGCAGGACTTACCCCTGTCGAATCCGTGCTGACTATTCCGGATTAAGCTGCATCTTTCCAAATGATCATAAATTCTATCCCTCGGGACTTTTTCATTAACTTAGCAACTGCTGAAGTAAGACTAACTGGCCTATAATTACCAGGGTCATTCCTATTCCCTTTCTTGAAGAGAGGAACAACATTCGCCACTCTCCAGTCCTCTGGCACAATCCCCGTGGACAGTGAGGACCCAAAGATCAAAGCTAAAGGCTCTGCACTCTCATCCCTTGCCTCCCAAAGTATCCTAGGCTGTATCCCATCTGGCCCAGGGGACTTATCGACCTTCGGGTTTTCCAAAATTGCTAATACATCTTCCCTCAGAACATCTATCTCCTCCATCCTATCAGCCTGTATCACACACTCATCCTCAAAAACATGGCCCCCTCTCCTTAGTGAACACTGAAGAAAAGTATTCATTCATTGTCCCTCCTATCTCTTCTGACTCCATGCACAAGTTCCCACTATTATCCTTGATTGGCCCTAACCTCCCCCTGATCATTCTTTTATTTCTCACATAAGAGTAAAAAGCCTTGGGGGTTTCCTTTATCTGACCCGCCAAAGACTTCTCATGCCACCTCCTAGCTCTCCTAAGCCCTTTTTTTTAGCTCATTCCTTGCTCTCTTGTAACACTCAAGCGACCCAACCGAACCTTGTTTTCTCATCCTTACATACACTTCCTTTTTCCACTTTTCAAGACATTCAATCTCTTTTGTGAACCATGGTTCCCTCACTCGGCCATTTCCTCTCAGCCTGACAGGGACATACTTACCAAGGACACACAGTGTTTGTTCCTTGAACAAGCTCCACTTTTCATTTGTGCCTTTCCCTGACAGTTTCTGTTCCCATCTTATGCTCCCTAATTCTTGCCTAATCGCATTATAATTACCCCTCCCCCAGTTATAAACCTTGCCCTGCCGTATGGCCCTATCCCTCTCCATTGCAATAATGAGAGACACCAAATTGTGGTTACTATCTCCACAGTGCTCTCCCACAAACAAATCTAACACTTGGCCTGGTTCATTACCCAGCACCAAGTCCAATGTGGCCCCATCTCTTGTCAGCCTATCCACATATTCTGCCAGGAAACCCTCCTGCACACACTGTACAAAAACTACCTTATCCAAATTATTTGACCTATAAAAGTTCCAGTCAATATTTGGAAAGTTAAAGTCACCCATGATAACTACCCTGTGACCTCCCCACCTATCCATAATCTGCTTTGCCATTTCCTCCTCCACATCTCTATTACTATTTGGGGGCCTGTGGAAAACTCCTAATAATGTGACCGCTCCTTTCCTATTTCTAACTCCAGCCCATATTGCCTCAGTAGGCAGATCGCCCTCGAAATGCCTTTCAGCAGCCTTTAAACTATCCTTGATTAACAATGCTACTCCTCCACCTCTTTTACCACCTTCCCTACTCTTACTGAAAGCTCTATACCCCGGAACTGCCAACAACCATTCCTGTCCCTGTTCTAACCATGTCTCCGTAATGGCCACAACATCAGAGTCCCAAGTACTAATCCACGCTCCAAGTTCACCGACCTTATTCCAGATGCTCCTTGCATTGAAGTAGATACACTTCAACCCACCATCCTGTCTGCCGGGACACTCCTGTGACCTTCGTACCTTCCTCAGTACCTCACTACCCTCAGCACTGGCTTCTGGACTGCAGCTTGTTTGCCCATCCCCCCGGACAAATTAGTTTAAACCTTCCCGAAGAGCAGGTGCAAATTTCCCTCCCAGGATATTGCTGCCTCTCTGGTTCAGGTGCAAACCATCCTGTTTGTACAGGCCCCACCTTCCCCAGAATGTGCTCCAATTATCCATGTAGCTGAAACCCTCTCTCCTACACCATCCCTGCAGCTACATGTTAATCTGCACTCTCTCTCCCTGTTCCTCAACTCACTCACACGTGGCACCGGCAACAAACCAGGGATGACCACATGCTTTGTCCCGGCTCTCAGCTTCCACCCTAGCTCCCTAAATTCCTGTTTTAAATCCCCATCCCTTCCCCTACCTATATCGTTGGTCCCGATGTGTACTCCGACCTGTGACTGATCCCCCTTCCCCTTAAGGATCCTGAAAACACGGACCCTGGCACCCGGGAGGCAACATACCATCCGTGAGTCTCTTTAGCTGCCCCAGAACCTCCTATCTGTCCCTCTAACCATCATGTCCCCAATAACTATTGCTCTCCTGCTCTCCCACCTTCCCTTCTGAGCCACAGGGATGGACTCAGTGCTGGAGATCCGGTCACCTTGGCTCATCACTAGTAGGTCGCTCCCCCCAACGCGGTTACTTGTTGCCGAGGGGAATGACCACAGGGGATCCCCGCACTGACTGCTTCCTCCCAGCCCCTCTCACCATCACCCATCTATCTTCATTCTTCGGAGTATCCAAATCCCTGAAGCTTTTATCGATGATCACCTCTGCCTCCCGAATGACCCGAGGTTCATCCAGCTCCGGTTCCAGTTCCCTAACGCGGTTTTTAAGGAGCTGGAGATGGGTGCCCTTCCCACGGGTGAAATCAGCAGGGACACTGACCTCACCTCAAACATCCTGCAGGAGGAACATTGCACGGCCTTTCCTGCCATCCCCTCTCGATAAACAGAAAGATCTTGCCCGATATTCCCTCACCCCCGTTAGGTTAGAGGAAGAAACGAAAGAAAAAGAAATAAGAAAGCTTACCTGCTCTCATTCTACCTCATTTTTTCAGATTAGAGAAGGGTGGGAGACTCTACACGTGTAGAGCCTCCAGGTTCCTCCCCGTTCAAATTTATTGGGCGAAAAGAAAAATCTTCCCAGGTCTCACTGGGGCCTACTTCCGGTTTTAGACTTCCGGCTGCCTTAGGGAAAAAAACTCCGATAAAAAAGTAAGTTAAAAATCCCTCTTACCGACTGGCTCTCTTCACTGAATCACCATTCCAGCCGCTCCCTCTGGAACAATGATACGGATTATATAACAGTTCCGTTAAAATCCACACTTTTCCAGGTGCTTTGTATTTTTTTAACACTCTGTTATTTTCCAGTGATCTTTCTCTGTATTGTTGAAGTGATTATTATCCTGATGCTGATTTTCCTACGGAAGAGAATCTGTATTGCAATTGCACTGCTCAGGGAAGGGAGCAAGTAAGTGGCCTCTGGCATTGTTTAATGGTCTGAACTGTTGTGGACTCACTCGATAAGGGTTTTCATAATCTTAACCTTCCAACCTCATAACCATCACATTTTCCGGATATACTCCGAACGCCCCCAAATATTCCTAAAGCTAACCTCACAAAGTGCTAGAACTAAATTCCTTCCAATGTATCCAAACTTAAATCGGGAATAAAAGTTAAACTTTATTTATTAGTCACAAGTACAGCTTACATTAACACTGCAATGAAGTTACTGTGAACATAAGAAATAGGAGCAGGAGTCGGCCATCTAGCCCTTCGAGTCTGCCCCGCCATTCAATAAGATCATGGCTGATCTGTTGTGGATCAGTTCCACTTTCCCACTTTCTCCCCATAACCCTTAATTCCCTTGCCTATCAAAACCTATCTACCCGTGACTTAAAAATATTTAGCGAGGCAGCCTCCACCACTTCAACGGGCAGAGAATTCCAGAGATTCACCACCCTTTGAGTGAAGAAGTTCCTCCTCAACTCCAAAATCCCCCTTATTGTCGCAGTCCGGTGCCTGTTCAGGTCAATGCACCCGAACCAGCACGCCTTTCAGACTGTGGGAGAAACCGGAGCACCCATAGGAAACCCACGCAGACACGGGGAGAACATGCAAACTCCACACACACAGTGACCAAGCCAGGAATCGAACCCAGGTCCCTCGCGCCAATCACTGTGCCACTGTGTCACCCCCAAAATAAAACTTTACACTCTGAAATACTCTGGTATAATCTCCCACACACCACCTCCACTTCCCATCAACTTACCCTAACGTAACACTCCAAAATACCACAAATGAACACCTTATTTCTTCCTGATTTAATACACTGATCTATTTTACTCCAATGTTCCAACGCACTTTAACATTATATCCTAATGTTATATCCTAATGTGTTTGGATCACATTATTGGTCCTGTAATGTTGGTTATTTTTGTTAGATTTTAAGACCAGTGTTTTGAATGTGCAGAGGCCTGTTCAAATCCAGTAAATTCTTGCGTTTAATGTCTCATAATTATTGCACTGTCTCAAACCTGAATTTCTGAGTAGACATAACTCCTGAATATGTATTTAAAAATCAGGTACACATTACCCAGCAGTGTAAAACAGCCACTAATAAATCCAATCAGGAATTCAGGAGAAAATTCTTTATCCAAAGAGTGGGGAGAATGTGGGACTCGCTCCCACGGGGAGTGGGGAGAATGTGGGACTTGCTCCCACGGGGAGTGGAGAGAATGTGGGACTCGCTCCCACGGGGAGTGGTTGAGGTGAATAGTTTCGATACATTTAAGGGGGAAGCTGGATAAACACATGAGCGAGAATGGGATAGGAGGGGATGGTGATGGGCTGAGAGGAAGAGGATGGAGGCTACATGGAGAATAAACACCAGAACATACTGGATGGACCAAATGGCCTGTTTCCATGCTGTAAATTAGATGTTATTCTAACATTAGTGATTTATTTATATACAGTCATTTGTGATTTAATTGAAACGTAATGCTGTCAAAGAATGTGGTTACTTACGCAGTTTAACTCCTCGTTTTGTGTTATCAGGGCCATAGGATATATCATGTCCACTCTATTCTACCCCATCATCACCTTCTTGCTGTTGGCCATCTGTATTTCCTACTGGGCTATTACAGCTATGTATCCTTTCAGATAATGCTACTGTCTGTATTCATCCTGTGTTGTTAATATTGAACACTAAAGGTTTAATTTCAGGTCCATTCTGTAAAGATTCAGTTCTAGGTCTCTTCTCCCTGGAGAGACGTAGGTTGAGAGGCAACCTGATAGAGGTTTATAAAATGTTGAGAGGAATAGATAGGGTGGATTCTCAGAGGCTATTTCCCAGGGCTGAAATGGTCACTACGAGAGGACACAAGTTTAAGGTGCTGGGGAGCAGGTACAGAGGAGATGTCAGGGGTAAGTTTTTCACTCAGAGGGTGGTGAGTGAGTGGAATCGGCTGCCGTCGGTGGTGGTAGAGGCGAACTCGCTGGGGTCTTTTAAGAGACTTCTGGATGACTACATGGGATTTAATGGGATTGGGAGTTACAGATAGTTCTATGGCTTGGTAGGTATGGATATGATCAACGCAACTTGTGGGCCAAAGGGCCTGGTTGTGCTGTAGTGTTCTATGTTCTATGTTTTAATGATCTGCTGGCCATTTCTGTCCAATCCACTTGCCCAGAGTATTTGTAACAATTCAAAGTGTCTGAGGATACATAACCTTACAAAAATAGAGAGTTTATATTCCAGGGAATACATTATCTGGGATTTAAACTTATGGAGAGACTGGGATTGTCCTTCAAGTGGAGAATGTTAAGAGGAGATTAAGAGAAAATAGGAGTCTGTCTTGGGTGTCAGGATACATGCTCCCAGTAATTGTTGATGCTCATTCTAACGGCCGGTAGCAGAGGTTATGAAATCCACGAGAGCAGAATAAACTACTGAGAAACTGGGTGAAACGTTTGCTAGATTTGGTTGACCGGAGCAGATAGTAAGTGACAATGGGACACAGCTCACATCCACGGAGTTTGAAGACTGTTTGGAAGTAAATGGGAACCAACACATCAAGTGAGCTCCATACCATCCATCTACAAATGGATTTGTACAGTCACTCAAACACAAGACATCAAAGGACCAAGGTACATTGTCAAGATGAGTAAATAAATTCTTGATATCATACAGGAACGCCGCACAGACACACAGTTCACCAGCGACGCAGCTCTCAAAAAGAAAATTAAGATCAGAGTTTGATCTTTTGATACTTCAGGAATTGTTGAATGACTTCAGAAAGTACAGATTGTTAAGAGGAAACAGAACTCTAAAAGGATGGATTCACTCAGAGAAAACAATCTACACAACCAGTGAAGAGTGGATACCTGCCTTTAACCAAATAATAACAGGTCTGGCACCTTACGTCGTACAGACAGATGAAGAGAGAGAGTTTAGCAATGACATACTGACCAGATACTTGCCTCAAGGAGTGGAATCACTGAAGCTTCACAAGAAGCATTTACAGTGAAATGCTGAGTAGCATTTGCAGTAGCAATCTGTGACCGGATCCTAGACTTCCTAACTCAATCAGTAAGGATCACAGACCACAATCAGTAAGGATAGACAACACCTCCTCCAGGATCATCCTCAACACCGGTGCCCCACAAGGCTGTGTTCTCAGCCCCCTCACTATACTCCTTATACACCTGTGACTGTGCGGCCAAATTCCCCTCCAATTCGATTTTTAAGTTTGCTGATGACACCACCGTAGTGGGTCAGATCTCAAACAATGATGAGACAGAGTACAGGAATGAGAGAGAGAATCTGGTGAACTGGTACGGCAACAATAATCTCTCCCTCAATGTCAACAAAACGAAGGAGATAGTCATTGATTTTAGGAAGCGTGAAGGAGAACATACCCCTGTCTATATCAACGGGGACGAAGTAGAAATGTCGAGAGCTTCAAGTTTTTAGGTGTTCAGATCACCAACAACCTGCTCAGATCCTCCCATGCCGACACTATAGTAACAAAGCCCACTCGTACATCTACTTTCCCAGGAGACTAAGATAATTTGGCATATCTGGTGTAACTCTCACCAACTTTTACAGATGCACCGTAGAAAGCATTCTTTCTGGTTGTATCACAGCTTGGTATGGGCTCCTGCTATGCCCATGACCGCAAGGAACTACAAGGGGTCATGAATGAAGCCCAATCCATCACTCAAACCAGCTTCCCATCATTGACTCTGTGGCCTCGGAAAAGCAGCCGGCATAATCAAGGACCCCACACACCCCGGACATTCTCTCTTCCATCTTCTTCCATTGGGAAAAAGATACAAAAGTCTGAAGTCACGTACCAATCGACTCAAGAACAGCTTCTTCCCTGCTGCTGTCAGACTTTTGAATGGACCTACCTCGCATTAGGTTGATCTTTCTCTACACCCTAGCTATGACTGTAACACTACGTTCTGCACCCTCTCCTTTTCTTCTCTATGAACAGTATGCTTTATCTGTATAGTGTGCAAGAACAGTACTTTCCACTATATACTAATACATGTGACAATAATAAATCAAATTAAATCAAAGAGTGATACCTCTGAGCAGAAACTAACGGCAGAGACAAATCTGTTTCTGAAGAATCTTTAATGGAAACTGAGTCTGAAATAGTTTCACATGAAGAATTACCAACAGAAGAAAATGAAGATATTTTAAAGGTCTCGGGTGCTGAAATTCCAGGCCAAATACAACCCAAAGGAAATAGCTGTCTGCCTGAGACACTGTCTAATTAATTATATATTTGGGAAATAATGGTGCAAAATAATATATCTACTGTTTAATTGGGTCAGTTGTTGAAACGTTGTCATTTGGGGGCAAATAAAGTGACGGGGAAGGGATGTAAAGTGTTCAAAGTAGCTGGCCAAATGTCACACAGGCTGTAATGACAAAAGCAGACAGTTTCTGACGCATTTGTGGCTCTTCCATCTTAGACCTGGAACAAGAAATATCTTCTTTATAAACCTGCATCGCCTTTTCCTGCAACCCACGAGTGCCGTACTGCATTACCTTTCCGCTTTCTGGTAGCTACCAGTCGATAGTAACACAGTGACAGGAGGGTGGGGAACCAGAGGGACAGAGTTTGAAGAGAATCGGGAAAAGAACCAGAGGGGGAGATGAGGGGAATTTATTTGAGGCAGTGAGTTTGTTGTGATCTGGAATGTGCTGCCTGAAAGGAAGCAGATTCAATAATAACTTTCAAAAGGGGATTAGAGAAACACTGGAAGAGGAGAAATTTTCAGGATTCCGGGGCTAACATGGATAGTAGCCCAGGCATGATGGACCGAATGGCCTTTCTCTCGTACTGTCGGATTATGTGCTTATTGCGATTCTGTCAGAGTTTCATCATGTTTTAAAAGTGAAAATTCTGCCGGGTTATCGGCACTTTAGGGAATTGAAATTATCGATATGTTCCTGAATGTAAAATCCTCAGATTTCTGTCAACTTCCGGAGAGGCTGTGTACAAAGTGATGACAAACCGGGGTCACTGTATATATGCAAATAGAACATGCAATCCTGAGGTACGCGGTCTGGTTACAGCTTGTCTAGACATTGGGAATGGGACGGAGGGATTCGGATATGCCACGTGATATCTGCCTCAAAGGGTTTTTAGTGTTAAACACGTCGATGAGGGACGGGAGTCACGTATCCACCCAGACTGAGAAAGGACAACAGGATTCCTTTCTTTCAGCAGATTCAGACAACAGCTTTATCGTCACAAAGTTCTCAGCCCAACTTTCGAATTCCAGCTTCCTTTATATTCAGGACCTCATTTCCAATCCCCTTTTGAAAGTTATTATTGAATCTGCTTCCACCGCCCTCTCAGGCAGCGCATTCCAGATCACAACAAACTCACTGTGTAGAAAACAAACACTCTTTATTCTCCCCGCTGCAGATTTTGGCAATTATTTTCAATCCTCGCCTTCCTCCAATGCAAACAATTCTCCAAATACTTTATCCACGCACTTAACCGCTCTGAAATCCCAGCGTAACCTTTTCCCCCGGGGGGTAACCTGTACCTGCACCGCCCCGTGTTACACATTCTCACAGCCTTCAGCCTCTTATCTCCATTCTCATAACAGGCCACGTCTGTCACAACACTGGGAACGCGGCCAATGGCAATCCACCAGAACCAGTACAGATGGTGGATTTTACACTTGCTGCAGGGTGTGGCAGGAGAGTAAAATTGACTTTCCAGCGATTCACATCCCAAAATTCAGCATCTCCGTAAAGGCAGTAAATCTACCTGTCCCCATTCCCCTGTGAGAGACACATGGAGACGCTGGAGGTGTCTGTTCAACAAAATGAAGCAAACATAATAAGGACATGAGAAGCACAGCTCACTGTTGAGGCATTTATAACCCAGAGAACGGGGGTTCATATCCCTGCCAGGACAGTTTGAGAATTTAAATTCAGTTTTAAAGATA
Organism: Carcharhinus amblyrhynchos; assembly: GCF_965287045.1. Classification (NCBI taxonomy): domain Eukaryota; kingdom Metazoa; phylum Chordata; class Chondrichthyes; order Carcharhiniformes; family Carcharhinidae; genus Carcharhinus; species Carcharhinus amblyrhynchos. The sequence goes on along the minus strand of NC_137332.1, from coordinate 3,030,519 downwards.
TCTCGAAATAGACACTGTCAGTAAAGTGACCGTGAGATTGTCAAACTGGAATAAAATCCACTGAGTCCATTCCGACTATCTGAAAGAATATGTCCTTCACTCCATAACCTCACACATTTACCACAGCTAAACCACCGAACCTACTCATCCCGGGACACTGAGGGGCAATTTATCATGGCCAACGCACCTAATCACCTTTCGGACTGTGGGAGGAAACGGGAGCAACTCAGAGCAAACCCACGCAGACACGGGGAGAATGTGCAGACTCCACACAGACAGTGACCCAAGCCGGGGATCGAACCCGGGTCCCTGGCGCTGTGAGGCAGCGGTGCTAACCCACTGTGCCACCGTGCAGCCCTTTCCCATCCTTCAGGGAAGGAATCCTACTGTCCTTACCCAGTCCGGCTCCACACGTAACTCCCGTCCTACACCAACGGGGTTCACGTGAACGACCCCCTGATTGGCCGAGTGGGTCGCTCAGTTCTATGCTCTGGTTGTTGGAGATCTGAATGCTGGAAAAACTCAGCGGATCTGACAGCCCGTGTGAGGGGAGAAACTGAGGTGACGATTTGAGTGACTCTGTTTCAGAGATAAATGAACTGATTTATTTATTGAGCTTGGTGTGAGAGTTTTAAGCTGATGACCTGTGACCTTTCTCTTCCCCGCAGGTATTTAACACCAGCAACGTCACCAGATTGTGCCCGGGTGCTCAGTGTGTCTTCGCCTTCTATGGCGGAGAGAGTCTTTACCACAAATACATCTTCATCCTTCAGATCTGCAACCTCTTTGTCTTTCTGTGGCTGGTGAATTTTGCCATTGCTCTGGGGCAGTGCACACTGGCTGGTGCATTTGCTTCCTATTACTGGGCATTCAGGAAGCCAGCAGATATTCCCAACTTCCCTCTGTTGGCTGCGTTTGGACGCTCTCTGAGGTAAAGCTGTCAAACTCCCCCCAACCTCTCCTCACCCCTGTTCCCATCCTCCCTCACCCCCCTCACCCCCCTCACCCTCCAGCCCATCCCCTCTCTGTGTTCCTCTAATTCTGGCCTCTTGACCATCCCCTGTTTGAATCACTCCACTGCTGGCAGCCATCCCTTTAGTTGCTTGGACCCGAAACTCGAAAATGCCCTCCCTAAACCAGAGGGTCAGAGATTTAAAGGATGAGGAAAAGGCAGAGATAATTTTAGCCCCTCTGTCAAGAGGAAGGTCGAAACAAAGATGAGCCCATTAGGCCCAAATGGAGGGAGGGGACCCTCACCGAGGCCTGATGGTTCCATCGTCCTGGGCCTTAACCTTTCACCTCAACATCCTCGGCTCCATCTTAGATTAAAGATTGAGAAGCCAGTTGAAGAGTCAAGACCCAGGGTGAAAGGGCAAGACCCAGGGTGAAAGGGCAAGACCCAGGGTGAAAGGGCAAGTCTAAGGGTGAGGATCTAGGACCAAAGTCCTGGATAAAGCACTCCCCCAAAGCCGGAAGGTATAAGAGGAATGAAGGAAACCAGGGAGTGGTGGTCAGATGACACAAACCTCGGGTTTCAAGGGCCGGGAAGAGAAAGGGGCTGAGAAAGTTCCAGAATTTTGAGTTCCTTGGAAGAGCGAGGTATAGCGAGGACATGGTGAGTTTATTTTTGCAGCGTTTGGTGGGTAATAATTATTCTGAACCTGTTTTGTTGTCTCAGGTATCACACAGGCTCGCTGGCATTTGGCTCTTTAATCCTCGCCATCGTCCAGTTGATCAGGATTATTCTGGAATACCTGGATAATAAACTCAAAGGTGAATCACTGATCAATTCTTCCCTGATGCATGTTCTGGAATTTCCGTTGCTAATCTAGTAAGGATTGAGGAGAGATATTTGGAACCGTGTTTTTGATGGGAGTGTGAATACGGATCTCAGTATCACCGGGAGTGATTGATGCAGAGAGGAGTGGGAGCTGGATAAACACAGGAGAGAGCGGGAGAGGAGCATGTGGGAAAAGGGGGATATGGGAATAGGGGAAGACGGAGATGGAGTTGTGAGGATAGGGAGAGAGGGTTAGGGGTCATGGTACATGAGTCATAGAATCCCTACAGTGCTGAAAGAGGCCATTCGGCCCATCGAGTCTGCACCGACCACAATCCCACGCAGGCCCTACCCCCATATCCCTACATATTTACCTGTTAATCCCTCTAACCAATGCATCTCAGGACATTAAGGGGCAATTTGAGCATGACCAATCAACCTAACCCACACATCTTTGGACTGTGGGAGGAAACCGGAACACCCGGAGGAAACCCATCTTGAGAGGAATTGCTTGATAGAGCAGACGCAGCACGGTTTCGTTAAAGGGAAGTCGTGTCTGACAAATTTACTGGAGTTCTATGAGGATGTGTCTAGGGCGGTGGATAGAGGAGAGCCGGTGGATGTGGTCTTTCTTGATTTGACAAGGTTTGACAAGGTACCTCACAAGAGGTTATTGCAGAAGGTCAGGCGACATGGAGTTGGGGGTAGGGTGTTAGTGTGGATAGAGGATTGGTTGTCAAATAGAAGGCAGAGAGTGGGGGTCAATGGGTGCTATTCGGATTGGCGGATGGTGACTAGTGGAGTGCCCCAGGGGTCGGTGCTGGGGCCTCAGCTTTTTACCATTTATATAGATGATCTGGAGGAGGGAACCGAGTGTAGGGTGTCGAAATTTGCTGATGACACCAAGATTGGTGGAACGGCAAATTGTGCGGAGGGTGTGGAGAGTCTGCAGAAGGATCTAGATAGGCTGGGCGAATGGGCCAGGAAATGGCAAATGGAATTTAATGTTGGCAAGTGTGAGGTGGTCCACTTTGGTAGGAATAATGGTTGGAAGGATTATTACTTACGTGGAGAAAAACTGCAGCAGGCGACGGTGCAGAGGGACCTCAGGGTCCTTGTGCATGAGTCGCAAAAACCCAGCTTGCAGGTGCAGCAGGTGGTCAGGAAGGTGAATGGGATGCTGGCCTTCATAGCGAGGGGGATTGAATATAAAAGTAGGGAGGTCTTGCTGCGGCTGTATAGGGCATTGGTGAGGCAGCAGCTGGAGTACTGTGTGCAGTTTTGGGCGCCGTACTTACACAAGGATATTTTGGCCTTGGAGGGAGTGCAGAGGAGGTTTACTAGGCTGATACCGGAGTTGAGGGGGTTGAGCTATGAGGAGAGGCTGAATAAATTAGGCTTGTACTCGTTAGAGTTTAGAAGAATGAGGGGAAATCTCATTGAGACGTATAAGATGATGAAAGGGATGGATCGGATGGAGGTGGAGAGACTCTTCCCGCTCAGAAAGGACAGTAGGACTAGGGGGCACAGCCTCAAGATAAAGGGGGGGCGGTTTAGAACGGAGTTGAGGAGGAACTTCTTCACTCAAAGGGTGGTGAATCTCTGGAATTCTCTGCCCGTTGAAGTGATGGAGGCTACCTTGCTAAATATTTTTAAGACGCGGGTTGATGGGTTTTTGATAAGAGAGGGGATTAAGGGTTATGGGGAGAGGGTGGGAAAGTGGAACTGAGCCACGACAGATCAGCCATGATCTTATTGAATGGCGGGGCAGGCTCGAAGGGCTAGATGGCCGACTCCTGCTCCTATTTCTTATGTTCTTATGTAACCCACGCAGACTCGAGGAGAATGTGCAGACTCCACACAGACAGTGACCCAATCCGGGAATCGAACCCGGGTCCCTGGAGCTGTGAAGCAGCTCAAAAAGTGCGACTGGTACTGGGGTCCAATAAACTGGGATGACGCTGAAATGATATTGTGCCACTGTGCTGCCCATGAGGGTTTAGGGAGAGGGGTATGTGATGATGGGGAGAGAGGAAGGCGGGTGAGGGCTGGAGTAGAAACACTAACATTGTCTATTTTGTGTATTTCCATACAAATCCAACATGCTTACAATCGGGGCAAATATTTTGTTGGGTTTGTTAATCTCCCATTGAGTCAAGACTAACTGTAACCCACAGGTGATGAGGGGTTAAAGGGCAGGGGTTAAAGGGATTTCCGCAGGTTCAGGGTTAACATCTCCAGCTCTCACTATTTCACACCCAGACATTGGGACCTCCTTGCTATTTTGCTATTACAGATTGCAATGTCTGTATAGCTAACCAAGCCCGCCGGTGTAAACACCACACCATAACTAACCCCAACCCCCCCTGCCAGTGCAGACAGTGCCACATCTTCATTGGCTCAGAGCGGGGATTCCAGTATATTGCAATTATTGAACAGTTGTTGTGAGAAATGCACTGTGGGCAAAGTGTGAAAATTTTCGATAGAAAGTGTTAAGACAGGAGGGTGGGTAACCAGAGGGACGCAGCTTGTAGAGAATCGGGTGAAGAACCAGAGGGGGAGATGAGGGGAATTTATTTGACGCAGTGAGTTGTTGTGATCTGGAATGTGCTGCCTGAAAGGAAGCAGATTCAATAATAACTTCCAAAAGGAAATTGGGGAGATAATTAAAGGGGAAAGATTCGCAGGGACACAGGGATAGAGCCGGGAATGGGGACTAATTGGAGAGCTGGTTCATGCAGCCAGTACAGACATGATGGGCTGAATGGCCTCCCAGGGTGCTGTAAGATTCTGTATTGAGGTCTTATTACTTTACCCACAGGTGCACAGAACAAGTTTGCCAAGTTCCTGTTCTGCTGTCTGAAATGTTGCTTTTGGTGTCTTGAAAAGTTTATCAAGTTTTTGAACAGAAATGCGTATATCATGGTGAGTCACTCTGTCCCCCCCTCACCCCCCGGCTTCTCAACTCCCCAGTCACTGCTGTCTGTGACACGTGATTACATCCTGAGGTTGTGATAGACGCTATATAAATGCAAAATATCAAATCCTTTCTATCTTTCAGATTGCCATATATGGTAAAAACTTCTGCACATCTGCAAAGGACGCCTTCTTTCTACTGATGAGGAATGTAGTGAGGTGAGAGTCGGAATGGATTCACGGAGCGAGTATTTCCTCCGCTCTGGGCACAGGTTGTTAGTGAGTGACTGACATGGTCCAGAAAACTGAGAATTTATCAGCTCAAATTAAACAGACCGAGACTGAGGGGGGGAACAGGATAAATCTCTACTACGCAAGAGTTCAAGAGGCTAAAAGTGGAGAACATGTTTCCATCTGCAGGCCAGACCAAAACAAGGATCTATTAATATAGCATCATCGCTAATAAATCCCATTGCGATTCCTTTATCCAGACAGTGGGGAGAATGTGGGACTCGCTCCCACAGGGAGTGGGGAGAATGTGGGACTCGCTCCCACGGGGAGTGGGGAGAATGTGGGACTCGCTCCCACGGGGAGTGGGGAGAATGTGGGACTCGCTCCCAGGGGGAGTGGGGAGAATGTGGGACTCACTCCCACAGGGAGTGGGGAGAATGTGGGACTCGCTCCCACGGGGAGTGGGGAGAATGTGGGACTCGCTCCCACGGGGAGTGGGGAGAATGTGGGACTCGCTCCCACGGGGAGTGGGGAGAATGTGGGACTCGCTCCCACGGGGAGTGGGGAGAATGTGGGACTCGCTCCCAGGGGGAGTGGGGAGAATGTGGGACTCGCTCCCACGGGGAGTGGGGAGAATGTGGGACTCGCTCCCACGGGGAGTGGGGAGAATGTGGGACTCGCTCCCACGGGGAGTGGGGAGAATGTGGGACTCGCTCCCACGGGGAGTGGGGAGAATGTGGGACTCGCTCCCAGGGGGAGTGGGGAGAATGTGGGACTCGCTCCCAGGGGGAGTGGGGAGAATGTGGGACTCACTCCCACAGGGAGTGGGGAGAATGTGGGACTCACTCCCACAGGGAGTGGGGAGAATGTGGGACTCGCTCCCACGGGGAGTGGGGAGAATGTGGGACTCGGTCCTACACTCCCAAGTCAGGCAGAGCATGGGGTTAGATACAGAGTAAAGCTCCCTCTACAAGTTCCCATCCCAGGTACCAGTCCATCTAACATGTTTTGGGTTGTGTATAAATGGGGTGGGTTTGGGGCTGTGTGAGAATGGGGTGGGTTTGGGGCTGTGTGTGAAGGGGGTGGGTTTGGGGCTGGGTGTGAAGGGGGTGGGTTTGGGGGTGTGTGTGAAGGGGGTGGGTTTGGGGGTGTGTGTGAAGGGGGTGGGTTTGGGGCTGGGTGTGAAGGGGGTGGGTTTGGGGTGGGTTTGGGGCTGTGTGTGAATGGGGTGGGTTTGCGGGTGTGTGTGAATGGGGTGGGTTTGGGGGTGTGTGTGAAGGGGGTGGGTTTGGGGGTGTGTGTGAAGGGGGTGGGTTTGGGGGTGTGTGTGAATGGGGTGGGTTTGAGGGTGTGTGTGAATGGGGTGGGTTTGGGGGTGTGTGTGAAGGGGGTGGGTTTGAGGGTGTGTGTGAATGGGGTGGGTTTGAGGGTGTGTGTGAAGGGGGTGGGTTTGGGACTGTGTGTGAATGGGGTGGGTTTGGGGGTGTGTGTGAATGGGGTGGGTTTGGGGGTGTGTGTGAATGGGGTGGGTTTGGGGGTGTGTGTGAATGGGGTGGGTTTGGGGGTGTGTGTGAATGGGGTGGGTTTGAGGGTGTGTGTGAATGGGGTGGGTTTGAGGGTGTGTGTGAAGGGGGTGGGTTTGCGACTGTGTGTGAATGGGGTGGGTTTGAGGGTGTGTGTGAATGGGGTGGGTTTGGGGCTGTGTGTGAGTGGGGTGGGTTTGGGGGTGTGTGTGAAGGGGGTGGGTTTGGGGGTGTGTGTGAATGGGGTGGGTTTGGGGGTGTGTGTGAAGGGGGTGGGTTTGGGGGTGTGTGTGAATGGGGTGGGTTTGGGGGTGTGTGTGAAGGGGGTGGGTTTGGGGGTGTGTGTGAATGGGGTGGGTTTGGGGGTGTGTGTGAATGGGGTGGGTTTGGGGGTGTGTGTGAATGGGGTGGGTTTGGGGGTGTGTGTGAAGGGGGTGGGTTTGGGGGTGTGTGTGAGTGGGGTGGGTTTGGGGGTGTGTGTGAAGGGGGTGGGTTTGAGGGTGTGTGTGAAGGGGGTGGGTTTGGGGGTGTGTGTGAATGGGGTGGGTTTGGGGCTGTGTGTGAGTGGGGTGGGTTTGGGGTGGGTTTGGGGCTGTGTGTGAGTGGGGTGGGTTTGGGGTGGGTTTGGGGCTGTGTGTGAAGGGGGTGGGTTTGGGACTGTGTGTGAATGGGGTGGGTTTGGGGGTGTGTGTAAAGGGGGTGGGTTTGGGGGTGTGTGTGAAGGGGGTGGGTTTGGGGGTGTGTGTGAAGGGGGTGGGTTTGGGGGTGTGTGTGAAGGGGGTGGGTTTGGGGGTGTGTGTGAAGGGGGTGGGTTTGGGGGTGTGTGTGAAGGGGGTGGGTTTGGGACTGTGTGTGAAGGGGGTGGGTTTGGGGGTGTGTGTGAAGGGGGTGGGTTTGGGGGTGTGTGTGAAGGGGGTGGGTTTGGGACTGTGTGTGAAGGGGGTGGGTTTGGGACTGTGTGTGAAGGGGGTGGGTTTGGGACTGTGTGTGAAGGGGGTGGGTTTGGGGGTGTGTGTGAAGGGGGTGGGTTTGGGGGTGTGTGTGAAGGGGGTGGGTTTGGGGCTGGGTGTGAAGGGGGTGGGTTTGGGGGTGTGTGTGAAGGGGGTGGGTTTGGGGGTGTGTGTGAAGGGGGTGGGTTTGGGGCTGGGTGTGAAGGGGGTGGGTTTGGGGGTGTGTGTGAAGGGGGTGGGTTTGGGGTGGGTTTGGGGCTGTGTGTGAATGGGGTGGGTTTGGGGGTGTGTGTGAAGGGGGTGGGTTTGGGGGTGTGTGTGAAGGGGGTGGGTTTGGGGGTGTGTGTGAAGGGGGGTGGGTTTGGGGGTGTGTGTGAAGGGGGTGGGTTTGGGGGTGTGTGTGAAGGGGGGTGGGTTTGGGGGTGTGTGTGAAGGGGGTGGGTTTGGGGGTGTGTGTGAATGGGGTGGGTTTGAGGGTGTGTGTGAAGGGGGTGGGTTTGAGGGTGTGTGTGAATGGGGTGGGTTTGAGGGTGTGTGTGAAGGGGGTGGGTTTGGGGGTGTGTGTGAAGGGGGTGGGTTTGGGGGTGTGTGTGAAGGGGGTGGGTTTGGGGGTGTGTGTGAAGGGGGTGGGTTTGGGGGTGTGTGTGAATGGGGTGGGTTTGGGGGTGTGTGTGAATGGGGTGGGTTTGGGGGTGTGTGTGAATGGGGTGGGTTTGGGGGTGTGTGTGAATGGGGTGGGTTTGGGGGTGTGTGTGAATGGGGTGGGTTTGGGACTGTGTGTGAATGGGGTGGGTTTGGGGGTGTGTGTGAATGGGGTGGGTTTGGGGGTGTGTGTGAATGGGGTGGGTTTGGGGGTGTGTGTGAATGGGGTGGGTTTGGGGCTGTGTGTGAATGGGGTGGGTTTGAGGGTGTGTGTGAGGGGGGTGGGTTTGAGGGTGTGTGTGAAGGGGGTGGGTTTGGGGTGGGTTTGCGACTGTGTGTGAATGGGGTGGGTTTGGGGGTGTGTGTGAATGGGGTGGGTTTGGGACTGTGTGTGAATGGGGTGGGTTTGGGACTGTGTGTGAAGGGGGTGGGTTTGGGGGTGTGTGTGAATGGGGTGGGTTTGGGGGTGTGTGTGAAGGGGGTGGGTTTGGGACTGTGTGTGAATGGGGTGGGTTTGGGGCTGTGTGTGAAGGGGGTGGGTTTGGGGGTGTGTGTGAAGGGGGTGGGTTTGGGGGTGTGTGTGAAGGGGGTGGGTTTGGGGGTGTGTGTGAAGGGGGTGGGTTTGGGGGTGTGTGTGAAGGGGGTGGGTTTGGGGGTGTGTGTGAAGGGGGTGGGTTTGGGGGTGTGTGTGAAGGGGGTGGGTTTGGGGGTGTGTGTGAAGGGGGTGGGTTTGGGGGTGTGTGTGAAGGGGGTGGGTTTGGGACTGTGTGTGAAGGGGGTGGGTTTGGGGGTGTGTGTGAATGGGGTGGGTTTGGGACTGTGTGTGAAGTGGGTGGTTGGGTTTGGGAAAGTGTGTAAAGGGGGGGTGGGTTTGCACCATGAGAGTTTACATGCCCCTCTCGCCAGAACAGCCCTGAGCGGGTCGATAACTCCAGCGCTGACCCTACAGTGGGTTAAGTGTACGAGAGTGATTAGAAAATGGAGTTTCATTCTTATTGGTTAATCGAGTGTTTTATTTATTTACAGAGTGGCTGTGTTGGACAAAGTGACAGATTTCTTGCTGTTACTGGGCAAATTGCTGATAGTTGGAGGTGTAGGTGAGTATTTACTCCGTAACTCTGTCTTTATTGTGATTAATCTCCATTCTGCTGTCGAGAGGGTAAATGTTACTTTACAACACAAGATAAATTCTCTGGCTTAATTCGCCCAGTTCCCCAGCTCCATCCCAGAGCCCTGAATTCTCCCCTTTAACCCTCTCCCCAATTTCCTTTTGAAAGTTATTATTGAATCTGCTTCCACCGCCCTTTCAGGCAGCACATTCCAGATCACAACAACTCACTGCGTCAAATAAATTCCCCTCATCTCCCCCTCTGGTTCTTTTCCCGATTCTCTTCAATCTGTGTCCCTCTGGTTACCCACCCTCCTGTCACTGCAAACACTTTCTCCTGATTTACTTCCAAAAAATTCATTCACAGGACATGGACATCACTGGCTAAGTCAGTATTTATTGCCCATCTCTAATTGCCCCTTGAGAGGGTGATGGGTGAGCTGCCTCTTGAACTGCTGCAGTCCCTGAGGTGTAGGTACACCCACAGTGCTGTTAGGGTGGGAGTTTCAGTGACAGTAAAGTAACAACGATATATTTCCAAGTCAGGATGGTGAGTGGTTTGGAGGGGAACCTCCAGGTGAGGGTGTTCCCTGGTATCTGCTGCCCTTGTCCTTCTGGATGTAGTGGTTGTGGGTTTGGAAGGTGCTGCCTAAGGAACCTTGGTGAGTTCCTGCAGTGCATCCTGTAGATGGGACACACTATCAAAACCCTTCATAATTAATCAGTAATTAAAAATCTGGAAAGTCGATGGCCTAGTTGGATTATTGTTTGACTTTTCATCCAGAAATTCAGCTAACGTTCTGGGGACCCGGGTTCGAATCCCACCACAGCATAAGAACATAAGAACATAAGAAATAGGAGCAGGAGTAGGCCATCTAGCCCTTCGAGCCTGCCCCGCCATTCAATAAGATCATGGCTGATCTGTTGTGGCTCAGTTCCACTTTCCCGCCTTCTCCCCATAACCCTTAATCCCCTCTCTTATCAAAAACCCATCAACCCGCTTCTTAAAAATATTTAGCGAGGCAGCCTCCACCACTTCAACGGGCAGAGAATTCCAGAGATTCACCACCCTTTGAGTGAAGAAGTTCCTCCTCAACTCCGTTCTAAACCGCCTCCCCTTTATCTTCAGGCTGTGCCCCCTAGTCCTACTGTCTTTTTTGAGCGGGAAGAGTCTCTCCACCTCTATCCTATCCATCCCATTCATCATCTTATACATCTCAATGAGATCTCCCCTCATTCTTCTAAACTCTAGCGAGTACAAGCCTAGTTTATTCAGCCTCTCCTCATAGCTCAACCCCCTCAACTCCGGTATCAGCCTAGTAAACCTCCTCTGCACTCCCTCCAGGGCCAAAATATCCTTGCGCAGGTGCGGCGCCCAAAACTGCACACAGTACTCCAGCTGCGGCCTCACCAATGCCCTATACAGCTGCAGCAAGACCTCCCTACTTTTATATTCAATCCCCCTCGCTATGAAGGCCAGCATCCCATTCGCCTTCCTGACCACCTGCTGCACCTGCAAGCTGGGTTTTTGCGACTCATGCACAAGGACCCCGAGGTCCCTCTGCACCGTCGCCTGCTGCAGTTTTTCGCCACGTAAGTAATAGTCCTTCCTACCATTATTCCTACCAAAGTGGACCACCTCACACTTGCCAACATTAAATTCCATTTGCCATTTCCTGGCCCATTCGCCCAGCCTATCTAGATCCTTCTGCAGACTCTCCACACCCTCCGCACAATTTGCCTTTCCCCCAATCTTGGTGTCATCAGCAAATTTCGACACCCTGCACTCGGTTCCCTCCTCCAGATCATCTATATAAATGGTAAATAGCTGAGGCCCCAGCACCGACCCCTGGGGCACCCCACTAGTCACCAACCGCCAATCCGAATAGCACCCATTGACCCCCACTCTCTGCCTCCTATTTGACAACCAATCCTCTATCCACGCTAACACCCTACCCCCAACTCCATGCCCCCTGACCTTCTGCAATAACCTCTTGTGAGGTACCTTGTCAAACGCCTTCTGAAAATCCAGAAAGACCACATCCACCGGCTCTCCTCTATCCACTGCCCTAGACACATCCTCATAGAACTCCAGTAAATTTGTCAGACACGACTTCCCTTTAATGAAACCGTGTTGCGTCCGCCCTATCAAGCAATTCCCTTCAAGATGCCTCGCAATTTCCTGCTTAATGACGGATTCTAACATTTTACCTACCACAGACGTTAAACTAACTGGCCTATAATTCCCCGCCTTTTGCCTGGCACCCTTCTTAAACAACGGCGTAACATTAGCCGTTTTCCAATCTTCCGGCACTTCCCCGGAATCCAGCGACGTCTGGAAAATAACCACCAAGACATCCACTATAACCTCCGCCATTTCTTTCAGAACCCTCGGATGCATTCCATCCGGTCCTGGGGACTTGTCCACAATCAGCCCCTCCAGTCTGTCGAGCACCACCTCTCTAGTAACAGTAATGTCATTAAGACCCTCCATTCCTACCACCTTTCCATCGCTAACACCCGGCAAATTATTCACGTCCTCTTCCGTGAAGACAGAAACAAAAAAGTTATTCAAGACCTTAGCCATATCCCCATCCCCTACCACTAGGTCACCTTTCTCATTCTCTAAAGGACCAACGTTCACCCTAGCCAGCCTCTTCCTTTTTATATATTTATAAAAACTCTTGCTATCCTTTTTTATATTAAGTGCTAGCCCAGCCTCATAGCTTCTCCTACCCTTCTTTATCAACTTCTTTGTCAATCTTTGTTGACATTTAAACCTTTCCCAATCCTCTTCTCGCCCACTGCTCTTAGCTACTCTAAATTCCTCCGCTTTTAATTTAACACTTTCCTTCACCTCCTTCGTTATCCACGGCTTATTACCTCTCCTCCTACTGTCCTTTTTAACCATCGGAATAAATTTCTGCTGAGCACCAAGATCTCCTTAAAGATCCTCCACTGCTCCTCAGCAGACCTACCTTCCAACGCGCTCCCCCAGTCCACATTCGCCAATTCTTCTCTCATCCTACCATACTCCCCTCTGTTCAAACAAAGGACACGTGTCCGGGAACCCACTTTCTCCTCCTCCATCTGCAACAGAAACTCCACCATACAATGATCACTCTCTCCAAGAGGATCCTTCACCGCAAGGTCCCTAATTCTACCCGCCTCATTACATAGCACCAGATCCAGAGACAGCAGACAGAGACATTTGAATTCAATAAATATCTGAAATTAAGAATCTACTGATGACCATGAAACCAATTGTCGATTGTCCTAAAAACCCATCTGGTTCACTAATATCCTTTAGGGAAGGAAATCTTCCCTCCTTACCTGGTCTGGCCTACACGTGACTCCAGAGCCACAGCAATGTGGCTGAGTCTCAGCTGCCCTGGTCAGCCTGACAGCCCTCCCTAAATCTTTGTGCTATTCCAATTCTGGTCTCTTGCTTGTCCTGGATTTTAATCGCTCCACCATTGGTGGCCTTGCATTCGGTTGACTGAGGCCTGAGCTCTTGGGCAAAAAATGGTTCGGCGCAGACCAGCAGGGCCAAAAGGCCTGTTTCTGAGCTGTAAATTTTCTATGGTTTCTCTGAGATCCCTCCCTAACCCCCCCCCGCCACCCCCCCCTCACATTTTCTCCGTGAAAACTCTCCTTGAACCTCTCCCTTTGGCCGAGCTGTTCCGAGTGTCTCTTTGTGAGGCTGCCCGGGACGTTTGTACAATGTTAAAGGGGCTATATCAGTGCGAGTTGTTGTTGTTGTTGCGGTCTACCTGTATTTCCCAGTGAATTTATTCCGCTCCTTATTTCCTGTTTAGGAGTCCTGGCCTTTTACTTCTTCACACACAGGATATCGATCATCGCTGAGGAAGCTCCTTCACTGAACTATTACTGGGTCCCTCTGGTGGTGAGTAAATCCCTCCCCCCTCCCCCCCCCCCGTGTCGGGGTCTGACCTTCACTCCATACCGAAAACACCAACAGTGGGAAATAGGAGAGAAAGACTGGAATTCCTCTGGAATCTCAGAACATTCAGAACACAGCTCGTGACACTCTGTCACTGTTGTATTGCAGACAACACAGCGGCTAACTCACACACAGCAAGATCCCACAATAACCGCGTGATACCGGTCTGTTTTACAGATGTTGATTGAGGAATAAAGATTGGCTGGGACACGGGGGGGGGGGAAAGCTCCCTGCCCATCGAGTTTACACCGACCACAATCCCACGCAGGCCCTATCCCCGTAACCCCATGCATTTACCCTAGCTCGTTCCCACCCCACCCCGACACTAAGGGGCATCTGAGCATGGGCAATCTGCCCACCTTTACACAGTGGGAGGAAACCGGAGCGCCCGGAGGAAACCCACGCAGACACGGGGAGAACGTGCAGTCTCCACACAGACAGTGACCCGAGCCGGGAATCGAACCCGGGCCCCTGATGCTGTGAGGCAGCAGTGCTAAACCCACCGTGACACCCATTCTCAGCTCACTTCCTCTTTGCTCCACAAGGGAGCTGGGATAATGCTGCTGAAATTCCGGTGTGTTCAGAACACGGCCAAACTGTGTCAACCTGTGAATCGTCCCAACACACCAGTGACTGGCAGTGAGAGCGGGATAGAGCCCTGGTCAGCTGTGCTGGATGTGGAGTGTTGTCCCCCAATATTTAATCCCCATGGCCCCGTGCCAGCGCTCTGCTCCAGGAATTACTCGCTATGGAAACAGAGGAATGTCTGTCGGAGTGAAACTGCCAGGTGGGGGGAGAGAATTGGATTGGAACTTGCTGTATTAGATTAGTGACCACACTTCACTCTGTCACTGGCTGTGTAACTCTCTGTGATGAGCTGTGCCTGTGAATATCACTATATCAATGCAAGTTTGTGTTTAGGGTATTGGGGCAATGAAAGTCATTGACAGGACACCCCTTACTGATTTCATCACATTCAGTCATTTCAGAAAAATATCTCCCACACGCAACACAGATTCAATAAACTGTCAGAGGGTCGGTGCTGAGGGAGTGCCGCACTGTCAGAGGGTCAGTGCTGAGGGAGTGCCGCACTGTCAGAGGGTCAGTACTGAGGGAGTGCCGCACTGTCAGAGGGTCAGTGCTGAGGGAGTGCCACACTGTCAGAGGGTCAGTACTGAGGGAGTGCCGCACTGTCAGAGGGTCAGTACTGAGGGAGTGCCGCACTGTCAGAGGGTCAGTACTGAGGGAGTGCCGCACTGTCAGAGGGTCAGTACTGAGGGAGTGCCACACTGTCAGAGGGTCAGTACTGAGGGAGTGCCGCACTGTCAGAGGGTCAGTACTGAGGGAGTGCCACACTGTCAGAGGGTCAGTACTGAGGGAGTGCCGCACTGTCAGAGGGTCAGTACTGAGGGAGTGCCGCACTGTCAGAGGGTCAGTGCTGAGGGAGTGCCGCACTGTCAGAGGGTCAGTACTGAGGGAGTGCCACACTGTCAGAGGGTCAGTGCTGAGGGAGTGCCACACTGTCAGAGGGTCAGTGCTGAGGGAGTGCCGCACTGTCAGAGGGTCAGTGCTGAGGGAGTGCCGCACTGTCAGAGGGTCAGTGCTGAGGGAGTGCCGCACTGTCAGAGGGTCAGTACTGAGGGAGTGCCGCACTGTCAGAGGGTCAGTACTGAGGGAGTGCCGCACTGTCAGAGGGTCAGTGCTGAGGGAGTGCCGCACTGTTGAAAATGCCATGTTGAACATTCCTGCTGGATCAAGAGTCTGAAAATTGTTTAATTTGTGTTGAGTGTTCAGAAGGTGAGAGACCGTTCACTCTAACTCATTCTCACCAGCCACCTTCACCTCAGAACCTGATCAGCACCCCCTTACACTCTTTCCTTCCTTATTAATATTATTCACTCCTTGTGGGAGCAGATGCCATTAATTAGTGACTATCTTTTATTTCTAGTCCCTTATTTTGACCTCCTGCACACAACTGGATAAATCTTCCTGATCTCTATCCTGTTGAAAATGTTTAAATCCTCCATGAAGTAACTGTGCGGCCAAATTCCCCTCCAATTCGATTTTCAAGTTTGCTGATCACACCACCATAGTGGGTCAGATCTCAAACAATGACGAGACAGAGTACAGGAATGAGATGGAGAATCTGGTGAACTGGTGCGGGGACAATAATCTCTCCCTCAATGTCAACAAAACAAAGGAGATTCTCATCGACTTCAGGAAGTGTAAAGGGGAACATGCCCCTGTCTACATCAATGGGGATGAAGTAGAAAGTGTTGAAAGCTTCAGGTTTTTAGGTGTCCAGATCACCAACAACCTGTCGTGATCCCCCCCATGCCGACACTATAGAACATAGAACATTACAGCGCAGAACAGGCCCTTTGGCCCACGATGTTGCACCGACCAGTTAAAAAACAATGACCCACTAACCTAAACCAATCCCATTTCGTCCATAAACCTATCCACAGATCTCTTAAACGCCCCCAAAC
The DNA here is from genome assembly GCF_965287045.1 of Carcharhinus amblyrhynchos. Lineage (NCBI taxonomy): Eukaryota > Metazoa > Chordata > Chondrichthyes > Carcharhiniformes > Carcharhinidae > Carcharhinus > Carcharhinus amblyrhynchos. The sequence goes on along the minus strand of NC_137332.1, from coordinate 3,014,916 downwards.
TAGGCGCATTTACAACTGCAGCAGGCAGGGCATTCCAATCCCTCACCACCCTCTGGGTAAAGAACCTACCCCTGACATCCGTCCTATAACTACCCCCCCTTAATTTAAAGCTATGCCCCCTCGTGCTAGATTTCTCCATCAGAGGAAAAAGGCTATTACTATCCACCCTATCTAAACCTCTAATCATCTTATATGTTTCAATCAGATCCCCTCTTAGCCGCCTTCTTTCCAGCGAAAACAACCCCAAATCCCTCAGCCTCTCCTCATAGGACCTCCCCTCCATACCAGGCAACATCCTGGTAAACCTCCTCTGCACCCTCTCCAAAGCCTCCACATCCTTCCTGTAATGTGGGGACCAGAACTGCACACAATACTCCAAGTGCGGCCGCACCAGAGTTGTGTACAGTTGCAACATGACGCTGCGGCTCCTAAATTCAATCCCCCTACCAATAAACGCCAAGACACTGTACGCCTTCTTAACAACCTTATCTACTTGATTCCCAACTTTCAGGGATCTATGTACATATAACTATAGTTATCTTAACTATAGTTAAGAAAGCCCCACCAACGCCTCTACTTTCTCAGAAGACTAAGGAACTTTGACATGTCAGCTACGACTCTCACCAACTTTTACAGATGCCCCATAGAAAGCATTCTTTCTGGTTGTATCACAGCTCGGTCTGGGCTCCAGCTGTGCCCGAGACCGCAAAAAATTACAAAATATTGTGAATGTAGCCCAATCCATCACACAAACCAGCCTCCCATCCATTGACTCTGTCTACACTTCCCACTGCCTCGGCAAAGCAGCCGGCATAATTAAGGACCCCACACACCCCGGACATTCTCCCTTCCATCTTCCTCCTTCGGGAGAAAGATACTAAAGTCTGAGGTCACATACCAACCGACTCAAGAACAGCTTCTTCCCTGCTGCTGTCAGACTTTTGAAAGGACCTATTTTGTATCAAGTTGATCTTTCTCTACACCCCAACTATGATTACATTCTGCACTCTCTTCTTTCCTTCTCTATGAAGGGTATGCTTTGTCCGTATAGCGCTCCCTCAGCACTGACCCTCGGACAGGGCGACACTCCCTCAATATGTTTTGCTGTATACTAATACATGTGACAATAATAAATCAAATCAAATCTTCCCCTCAACATCCTCCTCTCTTGAAGAATGTTCTGCTGCACCTTCATCCCCCCCCAGCCGGTTATAACTCTCAGTTTTGGTGTCAGCGTCGCTCTGAATCCCAGAACAAAGGATAAAGAAAATTCCAGCACAGGAACAGGCCCCCACCCCCCTCCCCAGCCTGCACTGACCATGCTGCCCAAATTAACTAAAACCCCCTACCCTTCTGAGGACTATATCCCTCTATTCCCATCCTGTTCATGGATTTGTCCAGATGCCCCTTAAAACTCACTATTGTATCTGCTTCCACTGCCTCCCCTGGCAGTGAGTTCCAGGCTCCCACCACCCTCTGTGTGAACAATCTGCCTCGTACATCTCCTTTAAACCTTGCCCCTCGCACCGTAAGCCTATACCCCCCAGTAATTGACTCTTCCACCCTGCCTCCTGAACTTCCAAACCTTTTTGCCTCTTCTACATCGTTAGAATTATCTGGGAGCTGGGACTGTGCACACGGCTCTGATTCTGATTCTGATTCTGAGGTTAGCACTGTGCACAGTAACTCTGTCATTGCAATCTTCAACTTCCCAGCAAACGCTGGGCAACATCGCCCCCTAATGCCCACGGCAGAAATGATTCAGGCCACACATTCTGCAGAAACTGGAGCTGCTGTAAACTGCATTCAGGGTAAATCTCCACTTCCCCTGTTAAAGGCAGCTGTTTGATAGGGTTCCAGCTGTCCCAGTTCCAGCTGTTTGTAAATTTTACAGCAAACAGCCATTAATATACGGAACTGAGATACAGAGGCATGGGATTGAGGGTGATTTAGCAGTTTCGATCAGGAATTGGCTAGCTGATAGAAGACAGAGGGTGGTGGTTGATGGGAAATATTCAACCTGGAGTTCAGTTACTAGTGGTGTACCGCAAGGATCTGTTTTGGGGCCACTGCTGTTTGTCATTTTTATAAATGACCTGGATGAGGATATGGAAGGATGGGTTAGTAAATTTGCGGATGACACCAAAGTTGGTGGAGTTGTGGACAGTGCAGAAGGATGTTGCAGGTTACAGAGGGACATAGATAAGCTGCAGAGCTGGGCCAAGAGGTGGCAAATGGAGTTTAATGCAGAAAAGTGTGAAATGATTCACTTTGGAAGGAGTAACAGGAATACAGAGTACTGGGCTAATGGTAAGTTACTTGGCAGTGTGGATGAGCAGAGAGATCTCGGTGTCCATGTGCATAGATCCCTGAAAGTTGGCACCCAGGTTGATAGAGTTGTTAAGAAGGCGTACGGTGAGTTAGCTTTAATTGGTAGATGGTTTGAGTTTCAGAACCATGAGGTCATGTTACAACTGTACAAAACTCTGGTGCAGCTGCACTTGGAGTATTGCGTACAGTTCTGGTCACTGCATTATAAGAAGGATGTGGAAGCATTGGAAAGGGTGCAGAGGAGGTTTACCAGGATGTTGCCTGGTATGGTGGGAAGGTCTTATGAGGAAAGGCTGAGGGACTTGAGGCTGTTTTCATTAGAGAGAAGGCTAAGAGGTGACTTAATAGAGGCATACAAGATATTGTGCTGTGCTCCCAGTGTGGTCTTACCAAGTTCCTAGACAAGTTTAACACGACATCCATGTTTCAATTCTTCCTGTCTAGGATGAACCCCGGTATTTCATTTGCTTTTTGTGTGAGTTTATTAGCCTGTATGAGTGTCAGTGAGTGAGAGTGTAACCAAGTGACCTTATCTTTACAGACGGTGATATTTGGATCCTATCTAATTGCACACGGCTTCTTCAGTGTCTATGCAATGTGTGTGGATACACTCTTCCTCTGTTTCTGTGAGTAACTCTTACAAATTGTGAGCGCTTGCTTTGTGACCTGTCAGATTCTGGGATGTGTAAAGATGCTAACACCAATTTCATTTGTGCCACAGCCAGTTCGTTCAGTCAGTCCCAAAGGTTGAAGGGGTGTCCTCACCCTGTAGTTGGACTCAGTGCCTTGTTTAGGGAAGTGTTGATGGGGGGAGTGGGAGTGTCCAACCTCCAGTTTCTCACTCCTCACTACCCCTCAGATACTGTCCCTCGATTACCCAGTGGACAAACACTGGGACCAGGGCAGCACAGAACTCCACTGCGACACCCCAGTTGTTAAATAGGCCACCGATATTCACACTCCGGCTTTCGATACGAACAGCAGTCACCGGAAAGTTTCTGGAATTATCTCCCAGGAACAAACTGCTGGAGGGGGTTAACACCCCGGGAACACCACCCCAAATTTCAGATACTTCTGAGAATGTTACAGTGCAGCTTGTAATTCCCAATCTCTGGATTCCAATTCCCAATCATCAGCCCAGGATTTCCAACAGGACATGGTGGGATGGGAAGGGGAGTGGGTGAAATTTCCCCGAGTACCCCTGGCCTGGGGGGGGGGTGGGGGGGTGGTTTCGGAGATGAGCTGGTTCCTGTCTCGAGATATTGACACTGGCACTGGAGGTTTCCAGAGTTACTCGGAGATGTCAACCCCCAACCAGGAAAGAACTCGGAAAGGTGCTTCCGGCAATCGGAGAGAAAGGAAGTCCATTTGTTCGGCAACTTTGACGTTTAGCGTCATTGTCAGCCATGACAGGAGAAGTTAGAGAATGTCTCAGAATTGTGTTGTCATGGCAATGACCTCTTGGCTTTGGGTTTAAATCATTGACGCCATCTCTCCCGGTGACTCCAAAGACGTGCAGGTTTGGTGGATTGGCCGTGCTAAATTACTCACTGTTGTCGTGGGGGGTAATTACGTGGGGGTAATTACGTGGGGGTAATTACGTGGGGGTTACAGGGACAGAACCTGGGTGGAATCATTGTCAGCACCGTTCCAATGTCTTGAATCACTTCTTTCTGCACTGATTCTGTGGGTGTAATCTTACCTGCCGTTCACTCCACGCTCCCACTGCAGCGAGGTCAGGGAATTTTCCCCGGGTGGGAAAATCCCGTCAGCGGGAATGATGGTAAGATTCCGGCCTCCGATTCTGCTCTGTGACTCTCTGCCTCCTGTCAGTCCATTGGGTTTAATGACTTGCTGCTGAAGCTGTGACGTCCGGTCAGGTTGAGAAGCTAAAGCACTGACTAGGAGAGTGAATGTTGGGAATACTCAGTGACGGGGGGTCAGGAGCTGATCGGGAGGCTCAGGACACTGCAACATTCAATCTCATCACAACTCACCTTGAGACGTAGAACATATCAGATCACTGAGTTTAAACCCTAAGGTTTTAAAGCTTTACTGGAATTATTCTGCATTTTTTAAGTTTGAGACCAGTTGCCAGCAACAGGAGATTTGTCAGTCTTTTCCTGAGCTTGCTATTTTCAGAGTTCCTTAAATCTGCAACTATTAAAACATTAATGACTGAGCCTCACCAGCTGCTTGCTTTGCATTTAATTGTCGTTTTTTTAAAAGGCTTCTAACGTATTATCTTGTGGTTGCCTCTCCGTTCCTACTTCCCCTTCCCTCTTTCAATTGTCACCTTTCATCACTTCCTCGCTCTGCCATTGGATTTATTTGGTTCCGACACACCCTCTCTCTCTCTCTCTCTCTCTGTCTCTCTCACTCTCTCTGCCTCCACCCCCCTCCCTCCCCCGCCTCGCTTTGGCATGTGGCTAACTCACGCAGGTGAAGATTTGGAGCGGAATGATGGGTCAGCTGAGAAACCTTACTTCATGTCGCCAGAACTGCACAGGATCCTTGGAGGACAAGAATGGAGTCCGCGAAAAGCCAACGGATAGTTAGCCTGTGCTGAGCTCCCGCTGCACTGAACTCCTAGCTACCTTTTATTAATATATAGATATATAAATTCACACTCACACTCAGTCATCAAAATACTTGGCCTGTCCTGACAGTCGGCATGGAAACAGGTATCGGGGGCTTGGAAAATCTTCACTCTCGGAGAAGAGTTCTAGTTTTTGAAAGCAGAGAGAGGAAAAAGTAACTTTTTCTAGACAGAAACAGTCAGCATCTTTCTGCGATGTGGCTACACAACGGCAGGTGAATGTGCCACAGGCTGGAAAGGCAGACGGAAAATCACTTTCCAGCCACTAGCGTCCTATCGGACCTAGCTTCCCGATTGTTACGTTCGAGTGCGGACATTTGCGGATATCGCTGGAAGGAGAGGCATGTTGCTGAAAGTTTTTACATTTCGAGCGGTCACACCAATTTAAACTACTGGAGGGAAAGGTGCTGATTGGCTGGCAAGTGGTCTCTGATTGGGTGAGGTGTTGCCGCGGAGAAAGGACCATTCTCCAAGCATCAAAAATGGGTGCAAGGTTTGAACACATTCCTCACCGTATTCCACATTTAATGTTTGCTGTTAGCTGTGATTCCGGGATTGGGCAGCACTTGTTGTACAATCCTGAGTATGCTAAAACTTTTGCCAACAACCAATTTAAGACAATCAGTTAAGATGGTAATGTGGCTGTTTTACCCTTGCTGGGAATGATACACGTTCATACCCAGGAGCCCATTCCCCACAAACAAGAGGAATATCTTCAAGCTTTCTGCCCTTTTTAAATTACCCACGGGGGCCCGTTACTTTCTCCGTGACAATATCTTGACCAGTCAGAGTCAACTTGCCAACTAATCAATAAACTTTTCTCCCAAAGTATAAATCCTTGAATTGGGATTCTTACGTTTGTCCTGATGAGTGCAAAATGAAAAGCTTCAGCAGCGTATCTCAGTTGCCAGCAATATGTAAGTTCTGTACTACCAAATGAATGTTTATATATTTGGCCTTACAAGGACCCAGTTCTGTGACCCACGTGATGCCTGGCTTGCCCCGCTGGTCTCTCTCTCTCTCTCTAAATGTTCCATCATTCTACGCTCCTGCCACACAACAGGAGATTCTAACTGTATATAAAATTTAAAATCTATGATATGCAATAACGGTCTACGTCGGGACCAGGGGAGGGGGTAGCGAAGGGAAGGGGAACGGGGGACTTCATCTCCTGGTTGCAATGCCAACAGGTCATGTCCCTGTGCCACGTACCACGCAGGAGAAACCCTTCCCTCCCCCCTCTCAGAATCGTAACTAAGGTGCCTAAAAGCAAGGATCGTCAGGCCAATACCCTTTTTGGGACAGTCAGTTATTTCAGATCTGTTGGCGCAGAGGTTACTGGAACGGTATTTGCCACGTCTACAGCACAGGATAGGACTGAGTGTGTGAAAAAGGCAGTAATCTGTGTCAGGTTGTGATCCGTCACAAGTTAGTTTGCGTGACTCTGTTCCACGTTATCTGGGAAAGTGAGATGGTGACCCATCTCACCCGCGTTTTCCTGTCCAGTTAGCGGTCCTGAAATTGCTGGATCTGTACCCGTTATTCCAGCTGGATATCGCCGCTGCCATTCAGGGTTGTTATTTTATATCGTAAAGACTTGTGTGAATGATGGGATTGACATTCCTGACGGCCCAAAAAAAGGAACAATTTAAACAACAAAACTCATTCCTACAGGTAGTGAATGACAAAAATGTCTAGAGAATTTACAGAACAGAAGGCCCTTCGGCCCATCAAGTCTGTGCTGACCTTTCAGCTCTAACCCTGTCTCTCTCAACTTCCAACAACCAACATCAGTGAGTTCATTTCTGGGCCAGCGGTTTTGTCTCTCTCTCTCCAGCTCCCGGATTATTGCAGGAACTTGTGTTGAATGTAAACTAAAGCCATTTGATTATTTTTTTAATTCTACAAACGCGTCAGGATGTTCTCCTGAGGGGGGGGGTGGGTGCTATCGCTAACTGTAGGTGCAACTCTCCGTTGAATACTGGAATAGGAGGAGCCGTTCGGCCCCTCGAGACATCTCCCAGCTCTGCCCCCACTGGAGTGGAGGGGGAGGGACATGTTTTACCCTTTAAAGGGGGAAATGACAAGCTGACAGAGGGAGAGTGGAGACACAAGGGGTTTCCTTTGGCCCTGTATCTGGTCTTGGGACCCTGACAAAGCTGACATTTATCATTCAGTCGGCGAGAGACGGTGACGAGAGAGTGTAGGACCGGGAGGAGGTTTGGAAAAGGCGGCAGTAGCGGTGAGGGAGGGGATTTGATATTTGGGTAAAAGACATGGGAGAGTGAGAGATGAAAGGTAACGGAGACACATTCACAACACATGAGATTTCACCCCGCCACGTGTAAAGATAAGGTTGGGCAGTAATAATGGGCCTGTAATATATTTATATATAAGTGCAGGGCTACACTCTTGTATACAGTTTTTTACTATTTCAAATGGATACAATTTTAATGAATATATTAGATAAAAAACACTCAGCTTTGTTGATCCTTCAAGCATTTGTACGTGGGTGTATGAATGCCATAATTATGGTGCTGCGCATTTATATATTACATATAAAATATATACATGTGTGTGTTTCTATGTATTATATATATTTATATATATATATATATATATATATACACAATGCCATGTTGCACTGTCAATATATCCAGGTTAACAAAGGTTCTGAAGATAGAATGATTTATAATCAGTTTTTTAAATTGGAGAATCTGGGCTTGTTCTCCTTGGGGGCCGGGGAGGTTTGTGATCCAGGAGGCTGTAGGGAGGGACACCGTGATTCCATTGACAGGAGGGTGGGGAAGCAGAGGGACACAAGGAGAAAATGGGGAAAAGAACCGGAGTGGGGTGGGGGAGGGAGATGAGGAGAATTTGTGTGGCGCAGTGAGTTGTTGTGATCTGAAAGGGCAGTGGGAGCAGATTCAATATTTATCAGAACAAATGATTATCAATTATTGATGAAATAATAATTCACTATCATTATTAGTAATAATGCAGTAATTATTTACAAGGAGACCTGGAGAAACATTTGAAAGGGGAACATTAGGGTAACGGGGTTAACGGGAAGTGGGATAAATTTGGATAGTTTTTCAGTTTGCCCTGGGGTGGGATTATCCGGCCCATTCCGACAGGCGGGATCTTCCAAAGGTGAACCCGTGGTGGGACAACGAGCGAGCCATGCAAAATGCAGGAGATATCGGCCAGATTCCGATGGCGGCCAATAGCCCCTGTCACTGGAGCCCCCGCCGCAGGGAGGGGCAGACAATCAATTCATAATTTTTCACTCTGAGCAATGCTGCGTCACCCAGCCCACTTACACACTTGTAGAAAAGCAGAAACCCTAGAATCCTTGCCCAGAAAATATCGGCTTTCTCAGCAGTGGTTCATCGAGCGGGGGATGGGAATCGAGGGGGTTATTTGGTCCCAGGGACACCCCATTACATCACAGCCAAACTGCACCTCAGCTCCACCTAGCAGCCTTGGTTCAGTAACCCTGACCATGTTCACTCAACAACCTTCTATCTGTCTCAACCGTAGCAACATAGAAACTAGAAGCAGGACGAGGCCATTTGGCCCTTCGAGCCTGCTGTGACATTCAGTTTGATCAGGGCTGGTCATTGAATTCAATATCCTGGTCCCCCCTTCCCTCCATATCCCTCAATCCCTTTTAGACCCAAGAACTATATCTAATTTCTACTCGAAATCACACAATATTTTGGCCTGAATTCCTTACTGTGGGAGTGAACTCCACACATTCACCACCCTCTGGGTGAAGAAATTTCCCCTCCCCTCAGTTCTAGAAGGTTTCCCCCTTATCCTCAAACTCTGACCCCGAGTTCTGGACTCCCCCACCATCGGGAATGTTCTTTCTAAATCTATCCTGTCTAACTCTATTAGAATTTTATAAGTTTCAATGAGGTGCCCTCTCACTCTTCTAAACCCTAGTGAATGTAAGCGTAACCAACTTAGTCTCTTAGTCCAGTTGATCCTGATCTTAATAATCAGAGCTGTAAGGGTTCAGGGGTTATGAGGAAGAGGCAGGAGAATGGGGATGAGAGAAACATCAGCCATGATTCAATGATGGGCCGAGTGGCCTAATTCTGCTCCTGTGTCTTATGGTCTAATCTTGGGGGTGGGGAGCAGAGAACGTTCTGGATTTCCATCGCTGTTTATGTGAAGAAATGCTTCCTAACAAACCTCCTGAACAAGCTAACTCCAATGTTAAGGTTCCGCCCCCTTTGTTCTGGAATGCCCCGTTGGGGAGTGGTGGATTCTCCAGTCCTGCCGGCAGTGCAGTCCCCGCTGTGGGTTTCCCAGTGGGGTGGGGGATTTCCCAGCAGGATTTGGGGGGGGGGGGGGTGGTTCCCAGCAGGGTGGGTGATTTCCTGGCGGGGTGGGGTAGTTTCCCAGTGGGATGGGGGAGTTTCCTGGCGGAGTGGGGGGATTCCCCGGAGGAGTGGGGGGGTTCCCCGGAGGATTGGGGGGGGTTCCCCGGAGGATTGGGGGGGGTTCCCCGGAGGATTGGGGGGGGTTCCCCAGAGGAGTGGGGGGGGGTTCCCCGGAGGAGTGGGGGTTTTTCTGGCAGGGTTGGGGGGGGTTTCCCAGCGGGGGGGGGGGGTTTCCTGGTGGTGTGAGGGGTTTCCTGGTGGAACGGGGGGTTTCCCTGTGGGATGGCGGGGGATTCCCGGTGGAACGGGGGGTTTCCCTGTGGGATGGCGGGGGATTCCCGGTGGAACGGGGGGTTTCCCTGTGGGATGGCGGGGGATTCCCGGTGGAACGGGGGGATTCCCTGTGGGATGGCGGGGGATTCCCGGTGGAACGGGGGGTTTCCCTGTGGGATGGCGGGGGATTCCCGGTGGAACGGGGGGTTTCCCTGTGGGATGGCGGGGGATTCCCGGTGGGGCTGGGGGGGGTTCCCGGCGGGATGGGGGGGATTTCTTGGCGGGATGGGTGGAGTTTCCCTGGTGGGGTGGGGTGGGGGGGTGGGGTTGCGGAGGGGTTTCCCGGGGGGGGGGAGTGGAGTGGCCACATTGGGAAATCCCTTTGACCTCAGTGGTTCTGGAAGATCCCACCACCAATCCCACCCCCCCTCACTGAGAGGCGGGGGGGGCAGAGAATTCCAGCTGGTGTGTTTGATTCAGCTTGTTAGAAATCCTCAGTTTATTTCTGGAGTTGGGGGGGGAACGAGGGGGGGGGCAGAGCGGAGCGAGGGGGGAGAGTGAATTTGTGCTAACTCTGCAATCACTTGTAATCTCAGCACAGCCGCCCTGGGGAGAAGCCGGGGTTGGTTAGTGAATTGGTGGAGCCGCTGCTTTGTAATCACTGCTTGTGATTCCTGTCCACAGTGGAAGATTTAGAGCGGAATGACGGATCGGCAGACAGGCCCTATTTCATGAGTAAAACACTGATGAAGATTCTGAATGTGCGGAATCGAGCAGCCGAAGGTGAGAGGCAGAGTCGCTGAAACCTGTCAGACAGGACCCACCCTCCCCGATCCAGCGGCAAAGGGGCTACACCAACAACAACTTATATTTATATATATATATATGTATAGCGCCTTTTAACATAGTGAGCCGTCCCAAGGAGCTTCACCGGAGCAATTATCCATCGTTTGATGTTTCCAAGTTACCTGGAAGTTCTGCTTTTGGAAAAATTACAGAGAGGCAGTCACAAAGTGCAGACAGTTTGGTTTAGTTGGTTAGGATTTGTGAGGGAGTCCATTTGGGGCTTTGAACTTGACTCACGGACTGGAGTACAGAACGGTGTCGCCTCTCTGTCTCCCCTGGGGCTAGTTTTGAATCTGTGCCCTCAGCTTCCCCCTCCTTCCCGGCCACCACCCGACTCCCCCACTCCCCCGGCATAACCACCCATCGTGGCATCTCATCTCTCTCCAGGCTGACTTTGGCCTTGGCAGTTCAGTTGTTCCTTGTGATTATCTTGGGTACGGACTCATTAGTGTTTGTGTTAATTAACACTGGCCTTGAGGCCTTGCGGATTGGGTTTAACACAAATACACTAACTGATGATAGGGCCAGGAGGGGGGTCACAGCTCCGATAGGCTGATCCTGGCAGCAAAGCAAGGGAAAAGGGGATGGCCTTCATCATTTTCAGCGCCTTTCCCTTGAGAATCGGAATTCTGTGCCAGAGTTGTGTTGAAAGGGAGTAAGAGGTTGTTCAGGGAGACTGCGGTCCCTGGAGGAATGTGGGCGTCAATTTCAAAATGTCTGAATGAAGAAAACTTCCACAATAACAAGAAACAAACAGCAGAAATTCACATAGCGGCTCGCAACCATCAGAGGGAGGACATTTCACACCTGCTCTTCCCAAAGTGTGAACCCGCTTTCTCCGGTGATGACAGTTTTATCTTCTTCCCGCTAATGGTGCTTTGAGATAATGTCCTTCCCATCTGTCGCTGTCTGGGACACTGGGCGGGATTCCCCAAACTACTGCCCCTCCCTGCAGTGAGAACGGAGAATTTGGCACTCAGCCGAAAATTCATTCACTGCAACAGGACCAGAGAATCCCAGCCGTGGGTTTGCAGTAGCCCAGCGAGATTGGAGGTTTCCGACACGTGTGTCCCACGGATGAGACTTTCCATCTGTTAAGTCAGATGGTGCCAATTGGATAATTTGTGAGCGTATAAAATTCCAACAGGGAAAATAACCAGCTGACCCTTCGAGCTTTCCTCCTCTTCATGATGGTCAGAGTATCAGTGACTAGATCCTCTGTTCCCGTCCCATCCCGTCCTGCACCCGTCCAACCTGGAGAGGCAAAAGAATTGGAGGAATTCTCAGGACTAGCCGTGGAAAAATACTTGGGAAAATGCCCTCTTTAACCCTCGGGCGATCAAAGCCGGTACAGGTGATCACAGGGATTGTGTGTTCTCTCGAAAGACTGAGGTGTTATGATTTTTGCTCCAGTTGGGAACCATTGCAGATTCCTCTCGGAGACGATGCAGAGAGGCTGCAGCCGCCACCACCAGTACATTCCAGAAGCTTCCCTCCCTGGGAAATGAGGACCTGTCCAGTCTATGCCCACACTCGTACAGTTTTAATTCTGGACTCCTCCTCCTTCATCTGTGAAACTGGAATAATTTATCAATAGATCAATCTACACGGCACGTTCATTCTTTTATCTTCTTCCAGAAAATAGCATCTGAGTAATTGGAGACATGAGGTGAGATGTGGTGAGTCTGGGAGCAACAGATGAGTTTGGGGGGTCTCTTGGTCCCCCGAGCTCTCGCCCACTGGGGGTGGGGGTGGGGGGGGGTGGGGTGGGGGAGCTCCTCAGCCCCCACCCTGGGGAGGGAGGAGACTCACTGATAGAGACTGAGCCCTGTGATTGGACAATAACTCCCTGACCATTGGGTCATGTGACTGTCAGGTGGACAGGTTGCCTCCGGGTCTTCTCCAGATTCCGAGGCTGTTTTTTTTGATGGATAATCACACTGTGGCAGTTAGAATTTCCCTGTGTGTGAAAGAAACCTCCCATTTCATTCCTCATCAGAACCACGTTGACTCCAAAATCAAAATTAGCGCAGTGATTAGCATTGCTGCCTCACAACGCCAGGGACCCGGGTTCGATTCCAGCTTCCGTCACTGTCTGCCTGGAGTTTGCATGTTCTCCCCATGTCTGCGTGGGTTTCCTCCAGGTGCTCTGGTGTCTCCCACAGTCTGAAAGATTCGCTGGTTAGGTGGATTGGCCATGCTAAATTCTCCCTCAGTGTACCCGAACAGGTACCAGAGTGTGGCGACTAGAGGATTTTCACAATAACTTCATTGCAGCGTTAACGTGTAAGCCTACTTGTGACACTAATAAATAAACATTCAAGCTTAATCAAGTTACAGGCAGGAATCAATGTAATAAGGGATTGTTTTCTTATTTGGTTGTTATATCTGGAAGATGCTGCCTGCTGGATCATCTGTAGATGTGTGGGTGGCTCTGTGGATTCTGGTTAGTTGGGGGGGAGGGAGGGGGTGTTGATGGTTGGTGATTAAATGATCGCTAGTTTTCTGAATTTGGGTTATGGGAGAGTGAGAGCTGGGGAATGAGTAGACGTTAGCTGGACAATCGCTTTGCTCCATCAGTGTAACCAGTGAAAACAGAACCAATGAAGGTTTCTTAAAGGGAATTGGATCAACGGCAAAGGGGGAGATTCCATGTAGAGCTATAGCAGCGCAGGGGAAGTGGGATAGCTGAAAGAGGCAACACAGAAACCATGGGCTAAATGGCCTCCTGTGCTGTTATCCTGTTAAATGGTCCTGTTCCTGGTAACACTCGTGTTTCTGCATTAAGTTGCTGTGGGTTCAAGGCCCCTAATCCAGACTGAAGCATCGGTGTGCTGCTCGAGGTGCCGTCCCTCCAACAAAATGCTCAACTGAGCTCTGCAAGTTTAGACAGGAATGGAATAATTGCAGGGGGGCGAGTAGAACTGGAGTTCCCCAAGTGTCTGACTCAATACTTCCCCTCGTTTCCCCCATCGCTGGGAAACAATAAACTCACTCAACCTCAACAGAAGTGCCATAAGGAACAGAACCTGGAAAGCTCCGAGCTGGACCTTGTCACACACTGGGAAACAGGAAACCGTCACTTAGCCCCTCGAGTTTGTTCCAGCGTTCGGTTAGATCCTGGGTGATCAATATGTTAGCTCCATCGACACACCTTGATGTTATGGCCTCTCGCCTAATCGAAATCTGTCTCCGTTTGGAACTGTTTAATAAGCCTATGCAAAGTGTTCAGATTCCCATTCCCCTCTGTGTGAAGAAATGCCTCCTGCCGTCACCCAACCCCCAACCCCGAGTTCCTGACTCACTTTTTTAGGGTTCTGGCAGTATTCTGGAACGTTCCTCACCGGAGGAAACCTCTTCCACTCCGTTCCGAGTTGATGTGGATTGAAATGTAGAGAAATGTTGAGCAGCTGCTCTGGAACATTTTTGTGATGGTTTGCAGTGAGTATTGTCTCTGTCTACAATACACAGCCTCGGGACAGTGATTCTACCTGGGGGAGCGATCAGGATGAGAGATAATTAAAGCTCAGACACTCGTTTCCTTAAATATCCCACCTGCTAGATGTTGAGTGTATGGCTCTGTGGATTCTGGTTAGTTGGGGGCGACGGGGTTGGTGGTTGGTAACTAAATGATCGCTAGTTTTCTGAATTTGGGTTATGGGAGAGTGAGACCTGGGGAATGAGTGGACGTTGGCTGGAGAACCACTTTGCTCCGTCAGTGTAACCAAGGAGAGAATGAATCTCTTCAATTGCAAAGAGTTTGGAAGCTGTTAGTTTGGTGGAGAGATGTGTCGATGGGGTGGGAAGGGATGGTGGCCATCCATTCTTGTCCTTTGCCCTCGGGACACCAATCTCTCTGTCAATGTGCCAGGAATGTCACCCACCTCAATGAACCAGGAGGGAATCTGCTTTGGGGATAAACCCGAAGCATTCACCTGATTAATGTAAATCCTGCAAATGGAGCAGGTTAGATATTCGTCCTTCAGGGAATCTGGTTACGTAATCACCACTCACCCTTTTATCAAGTGTGATGTGCTGACATAACTAGTCCTCATTATTAGGGGCTAAATTCAGGTCTTCAGGCCTCTGTTATTCTAACTTGCTAATCTTACCAATGTTTTATAAATATATTATTAACAGGTCGGTTTATTTGTACTGTTACCGATAATTTGCATGAGAATTTGAAGCTTTAAAATCTAACCGGTGCCTCTGCTGTGCAGAAACCTGACCAGTTTTGCCATAAATATTTTGTGTGATTAACTTTGAATGTTTGGTATTTGATGCAATGTATTGTCTCTCGGAGCGATGTAATTCCCAATTTCCTTACCGTGCTGTCTTTTACTCAACAGCAGTGATGACGATGCATTGAAATATTTACATTTAATAAACTTTTTCAGGAATAATTAAGGTGTCTGAGCTCTTTGTTTTCTGCTCCTGGGTTTTGAACGAGGGCACAAAGAGCTTCTCCCTCGAGGCAGCCACATTCCTGATGAAGTATCATCGTTATCCCTCTCCCCCTGTCACTGCTCCACCGCGCGTCCTTGTGGAGGAGAGACAGAACACCAGGGAAATGTTCAGGACCAGGAGACTATAAGAGGTAGGAGGAGAAGTAGACCATTCAGCCCATCTAGCCTGCTCCGCCATTCAATGAGATCATAGCTGATCTGATGTGATAATCCGTGACTCCACTCTCCCGCCTTATCCTCATAACCCTCGATTCCCTTACTGATTAAAAACCTGTCTGTCTCGGCCTTTAACACACTTAATGATCCAGCCTCTACATCCCTCTGCGGGAAAGAATTCCACAGGTTCACTCCCCTCTGAGTGAAGAAATTCCATCTCATCTCTGTCTTCACTGGGTGACCCCCTCACTCTGAGATGATGCGCTCTGGTCCCAGACTCTCCCACACGGGGAAACAGCCCCTCAGCATCGACCCTGTCAAACCTCCTGAGAATCCGATGTGTCTCACTATGTTTGCCTCTCATTGTTCTATGGATGAGTACATGGGATTTAATGAGATTGGGAATTACAGATAGTTCTATGGCCTGGTAGGTAGGGATATGATCGGCGCAACTTGAGGGCCGAAGGGCCTGTTTGTGCTGTAGTGTTCTATGTTCTATGTTCTAACTTATTAGGCAGCAAACTATCCAGGATAAGAATCTGGATGGTGCTGCATCTTGGGAATCACTGTGATGAGTATTTGGACAGTTCACGATTGAACTGTGACTCATAACCCATTCAAAATATTACATTGATTCTACAACATCAAGAGGCCATTCAGCCCAGCGGCTCAGTGCTGGTGTTTCTGCTCCAAAGAAACTCCTCCCCTTCCCTCTTCATCATCCTATCAGCATTTCCTGCTATTCCATTCTCCCTCCAGCTTCCCTCTTCAACAGATCATTCACCTCAACCACTCCCCGTGGGAGCGAGTCCCACATTCTCCCCACTCCCCGTGGGAGCGAGTCCCACATTCTCCCCACTCCCCGTGGGAGCGAGTCCCACATTCTCCCCACTCCCCGTGGGAGCGAGTCCCACATTCTCCCCACTCCCCGTGGGAGCGAGTCCCACATTCTCCCCACTCCCTGTGGGAGCGAGTCCCACATTCTCCCCACTCCCTGTGGGAGCGAGTCCCACATTCTCCCCACTCCCCGTGGGAGCGAGTCCCACATTCTCCCCACTCCCTGTGGGAGCGAGTCCCACATTCTCCCCACTCCCCGTGGGAGCGAGTCCCACATTCTCCCCACTCCCCGTGGGAGCGAGTCCCACATTTCCCCCCGCTCCCTGTGGGTCAGGAGGTTTCTCCTGAATGGATTTATTAGTGAGTGTTTTATGAAGAACGGCAAAGAGAAATGGAATTCAATAAAAAGATGGTAGAAAATGAGACATTTTTAAACTGTTAACAGTGGCATTAGGGAAGAACTTGAATGATTAAATATCAGGAACGCTCCTTCAATCTCCAGCTTCTCTGAGGTGAAATTTGATGTAAATTTAACAGCAAGACTTTGCATTCTCCTCCAGGGGGCAGCGGTCTGACAAATAGCAGAATACCTTAAAGAAAGAACTTGCATTTCTATAGCACCACGTGTTAATGTCCCAAAACACTTCATCAACAATTAAATGAAAGGGAACCAATTTTCACAGAGCAAGATCCCTCAGAGAGCAACGAACTAACACTCAGATCCTCTGTGTTTGTGATGTTGAAGGAAATGTGGGAAAATCCCCCTGTCCCACTTTAAATTGCATCACCCTCAGAGGTGATCCAAAAGGCAGCATCTCTGACAGTGCGGCGCTCCCTCAGCACTGACCCTCTGACAGTGCGGCGCTCCCTCAGCACTGACCCTCTGACAGTGCGGCGCTCCCTCAGCACTGACCCTCTGACAGTGCGGCGCTCCCTCAGCACTGACCCTCTGACAGTGCGGCGCTCCCTCAGCACTGACCCTCTGACAGTGCGGCGCTCCCTCAGCACTGACCCTCTGACAGTGCGGCGCTCCCTCAGCACTGACCCTCTGACAGTGCGGCGCTCCCTCAGCACTGACCCTCTGACAGTGCGGCGCTCCCTCAGCACTGACCCTCTGACAGTGCGGCGCTCCCTCAGCACTGACCCTCTGACAGTGCGGCGCTCCCTCAGCACTGACCCTCTGACAGTGCGGCGCTCCCTCAGCACTGACCCTCTGACAGTGCGGCGCTCCCTCAGCACTGACCCTCTGACAGTGCGGCGCTCCCTCAGCACTGACCCTCTGACAGTGCGGCGCTCCCTCAGCACTGACCCTCTGACAGTGCGGCGCTCCCTCAGCACTGACCCTCTGACAGTGCGGCGCTCCCTCAGCACTGACCCTCTGACAGTGCGGCGCTCCCTCAGCACTGACCCTCTGACAGTGCGGCGCTCCCTCAGCACTGACCCTCTGACAGTGCGGCGCTCCCTCAGCACTGACCCTCTGACAGTGCGGCGCTCCCTCAGCACTGACCCTCTGACAGTGCGGCGCTCCCTCAGCACTGACCCTCTGACAGTGCGGCGCTCCCTCAGCACTGACCCTCTGACAGTGCGGCGCTCCCTCAGCACTGACCCTCTGACAGTGCGGCGCTCCCTCAGCACTGACCCTCTGACAGTGCGGCACTCCCTCAGCACTGACCCTCTGACAGTGCGGCACTCCCTCAGCACTGACCCTCTGACAGTGCGGCACTCCCTCAGTACTGACCCTCTGACAGTGCGGCACTCCCTCAGTACTGACCCTCTGACAGTGCGGCACTCCCTCAGTCCTGGAGATGGAAAAATTACTGAATGTAAGAAATGAAAATAAAGGGATAGAAATTGAAAAAAACAGGTGATGGGAAGCGGGGAGTTGATTGCCTGAAGTTGTTGAACTCAATGTTCAAACTGGGAAGCCTGTAAAGCGCCCAATCGGAAGATGAGGTGCAGTTCCTCCAGTTTGCGATGGGGTTCGCTGGAAAATTGCAAAAAGCCGAGGACGGCCAATGTGGACAGGAGAGCGGGAAGCGGCAGGAAGGTCTGGGTCCCGCTTACGGATGGACTGAATGTCTTCAGCAAAGCGGCCACCCAGTCTGCATTGGGTCTCTCCGATTAGACCGCACTGGGGGCAGCGAATGCAACAGAGCAGATTGAGGGAGGTGAGTGTGAAACATCGCTTCACCTGAAAGGGGTGTTTAGAACCTCGGACAGTGAGCAGGGGGTGGGTAAAGGGGCAGGTGTTGCACCTTCTACAATTGCACAGGAAGATGCCGTGGGCAGGGGATGAGAGGTTGGGTGCGGTAGAGGAGTGGACCAGGGTGTCCTGGAGACAGCGGTCTCTGTGGGATACTGACGTGCGGAATGAGGGGAAGGTGTGTTGAGTCGTGGCTGGGCTTGGTGGGAATGGCAGAGGACGGAGTGCGGAGACTGATGAGGAGAAGGGGGGACTGTATCCTGGTTCTGGGAGGGAGGGGAGAGGGTGAGTGCAGTGGCCCGGGGGACGGGTCAGGCACAGTTGAGGGCCGTGTCAATCACAGCGGGTGGAAAAACAAAGATTGAGGAAGGAGGAGGACATGTCGGCAATGCTGTCTTGGAAAGTGACATCATCAGAACAGATGTGGCAGGAATGAAGGAGCTGAGGGAATGGGATGGAGTCCTCCCCGGGTGTGGGTGTGGAGAGCTGTTGTGGGAGTTGGTGGCCTTGGAATAGATACTGGTGGATAGTTTATCACCAGGAATGGAGACAGATTATCGAGGAAGGGCAGTGTCAGGGATGGACAATGTGAAGGTGATAGAGGGTGGAAATTGGAAGTGAAATTGATACATTTTTCCAGGACCAGATGAGAGTGTGGAGCAGCACCAGAATAATCACCAATCCACTGATAAAGGAGAGGTGGGCAGAGGTAGGACTGGGTCAAAGAATGTTCCATATATTCACAAAGAGACAGGAAAATCTCGGACACATAAGAACATAAGAACATGAGAAATAGGAGCAGGAGTAGGCCATCCAGCCCTTCGAGCCTGCCCCGCCATTCAATAAGATCATGGCTGATCTTTCGTGTCCTCTCCTCATAGCTCAACCCCCTCAACTCTGGTATCAGCCTAGTAAACCTCCTCTGCACTCCCTCCAAGGCCAAAATATCCTTGCGTAAGTACGGCGCCCAAAACTGCACACAGTACTCCAGCTGCGGCCTCACCAATGCCCTATACAGCTGCAGCAAGACTTCCCTACTTTTATATTCAATCCCCCTCGCTATGAAGGCCAGCATCCCATTCGCCTTCCTGACCACCTGCTGCACCTGCAGGCTGGGTTTTTGCGACTCATGCACAAGGACCCCGAGGTCTCTGCACCGTCGCCTGCTGCAGTTTTTCACCCCGTAAGTAATAGTCCTTCCTACCATTCTTCCTACCAAAGTGGACCACCTCACACTTGCCAACATTAAATTCCATTTGCCATTTCCTGGCCCATTCGCCCAGCCTATCTAGATCCTTCTGCAGACTCTCCACACCCTCCGCGCAATTTGCCGTTCCACCAATCTTGGTGTCATCAGCAAATTTCGACACCATACACTCGGTTCCCTCCTCCAGATCATCTATATAAATGGTAAATAGCTGAGGCCCCAGCACCGACCCCTGGGGCACTCCACTAGTCACCAACCGCCAATCCGAATAGCACCCGTTAACCCCCACTCTCTGATCCTCCAGACACACCTTTTATTCGGAGGAAGTGAGGCGAGTTAAAGGAGAAATTGTTGAGTGTTCAGACAGATGGAGGAGAGTGGAGATGGTGGATGGGAACTGTTCAGGCCTCTGTTCAAGGAGGCCTCAGACCCTCCTGGTGGGAATGGAGTTACGGAGGGACTGGACCTCCATGGTGAAGAGAGGGCAGTTAGAGCCAGGGAACTGGAAGATGTTGAAATGATGTAGGGCACCAGAGGAATCATGGATGTAATTGTTGCAATAATCCAGAGGCCCAGGCTCGAGGGGCACTGGTTCAAATCCCACCAATGACAGCGCATGGACAGTGGGCCCACACTGCCAGCCTCCAAATCGAGGCCAGTCCCATGACCATCCCTCATCCCCGATCCTTGGCCTCCTGGACCTCCACCAGCAACCCCCATCTCTCTGAACCCCACCCAGCCCGGATCTCCCGATCCACCCCCACCATCATCCCCCTCACACCTCTCCCCCCTTCACTGTCAGCAATACTGATCATTAACTTATGACAAAAACCCAACTGGCTCATGAATATCCAGCGACGCCCAGATAAATATGCGGTTCCAGGTTTTGGTAGAATGAACAGGAAGGTCATGGAATCGGCTGCCGGTGGTGGCGGAGGCGGATTCGATAGGGTCTTTTAAGAGACTTTTGGATAAGTACTTGGGACTTAGTAAGATTGAGGGTTATAGGTAAGCCTAGTAGATAGGGACATGTTCAGCACAACTTGTGGGCCAAAGGGCCTGTTTGTGCTGTAGTTTTTCTATGTTTCTAAATATACAGTGATAGGTGCACGGTTATAATGAGGGAAGAATCATGCTTAGGGCTTTGCTGATTGGAGCTTGCTATTGGTGAGTGCGTATCCCACTTCTCAATTCTCCATCCATTGGCTCATTGTCACCTGGCCGAACGATCTTCGGATTTCGGCAATAACCTGCACAAGTCAGAACACAACCAACAGAACCAGGAAAGGTCTCACCACCATTGGCTCTCTGCCCATAGAACAGAGATTTTAAAAAACTTGTCATTTTACAAAAAACTTACATTCTAAGGAAACAATAAATGTGGATATGCAAAACATCCAGAAAGGGCAGAGAATGACAGATATCCAAAACCATTCCATGGCATGTTTGTAAGAATCAAAGCTTTTCATATCTGAGAAAGGATGCACTGGCCTTGGAAAGGGTCCAGACAAGATTCACGAGATTGATCCCTGGAATGAAGAGCTTGTCGTATGAGGAATGGGTTGAGGACTCTGGGTCTGTACTCATTGGAGTTTAGAAGGATGAGGGTTAGAGTGACTGTTGTAACAAGATTACTTTCCAACTAAGTCATTCATGAACTCAGTACATCAGAAAGCACTTTACAATGAATGGATTTCTTTCTGGAAGTGTAGTGTGACGGAAGCGTATAAATTGTGGTGTGTTAAACATAGAAACATAGAAAAACTACAGCACAATACAGGCCCTTCAGCCCACAAAGTTGTGCCAAACAACTTTGGTGGTTGTCCCTACCTTAGAGATTACTAGGCTTAACCATAACCCTCTATCTTACTAAGTTCCATGTACTTACCTAAAAGTCTCTTAAAAGACCCCAGCGAGTTCGTCTCCACCACCACCGACGGCAGCCGATTCCACTCACTCACCACCCTCTGAGTGAAAAACTTACCCCTGGCATCTCCTCTGTACCTGCTCCCCAGCACCTTAAACCTGTGTCCTCTTGTAGCGACCATTTCAACCCGGGGAAATAGCCTCCGAGAGTCCACTCGATCAATACCTCTCATCATCTTATAAACCTCTATCGGGTCACCTCTCATCCTTCGTCTCTCCAGGGAGAAAAGGCCGAGCTCCCTCAACCTATCCTCATAAGGCATGCCTCCCAATCCAGGCAACATCCTTGTAAATCTCCTTTGCACCCTTTCAATCGTTTCCAAATCCTTTCTGTAGTGAGGTGACCAGAACTGAGTGTTTTTTTATGTTTCAGGAGAATGTTCGGCTTTTTTCCGCAGGTTGTCAGTATGTTGGGCTGGAGAACAGTTCAGATGATGGGAGAGCAGAATAATTACACATCAACCTCACAGGTGGTTATATTAAATAGAGTTAATGGACTTTTATTTACTTAAGTTCCCCTCGGAATTTCAGATTGGAGTAATGGACAGGATCACGTGATGTTGTGGTTTATGAGCAGTCCTGGATCCATAGTGTGTACTTAAACTGGACCAGATACTGGGCAACACGACAGCTCAGTGACTATCACTGATTGCTGTGCAGACACATGGATTTGGGCCGGTGTCTGTGGGAGTTTGCGCATTCTCCCCGTGCTTGCGTGGGTTTTCTCCGGGTGCTCCGGTTTCCTCCCACACCCCAAAGATGTGCTATTAGGCTGATTGGAAGTAATAAATTGTCCCTAAATTAGTTTCCCTGAATGTGGATTGTCATAAAACAATAGCTAAGGGTCATGGGTGGTGTGGGGGGGTGGGGGGGGGGGGGGTGGTGGTGGACTGGTAATATTAAATGGCAGCGCGGGCTCGTTGGGCCGAAGGGCCTGTTTCCCGGGCTGTTTTGGTTCTTTGTTCTTTGCTCATAGCTGAGAAAGAAACAGGCTTTGAAAGAATGAAGTTGGCATTTAGCTGTTCTGGTTTGTTAGGAGAATTTTACAGGTTTCTGAAAGCTCTATACCTGTCTGAAAATTCCAAGGTTGTCTACATTCATTATAGCAAGTATATTTGAGTTTGTTAACTATATTTAAAGTAGGATTTAAGTTTGTAAGAAGAATTTTGATAATTTGGAACTGAAACAGTGATATGTTAGGAATTAGAGTTGTTTCATTTCATTTTTGAAGATTGTTCAATTGATAATAGTTAAGCTGCTTCATGCAGAAAAAGGCCACAGGTGGAGGATATGGTCAAGAAGGCGTATGGTGTACTGGCCTTCATCAGTCGAGGGATTGAGTTTGGGAGTCG
Organism: Carcharhinus amblyrhynchos; assembly: GCF_965287045.1. Taxonomy (NCBI): domain Eukaryota; kingdom Metazoa; phylum Chordata; class Chondrichthyes; order Carcharhiniformes; family Carcharhinidae; genus Carcharhinus; species Carcharhinus amblyrhynchos. The sequence continues at coordinate 2,992,326 of NC_137332.1, read as the reverse complement.
GGAGATAATGCTGCAGCTTTATAAGACCTTGGTCAGACCCCACTTGGAGTACTGTGCTCAGTTCTGGTTGCCTCACTATCGAAAGGATGCGGAAGCCATTGAGAGGGTGCAGAGGAGATTTACAAGGACGTTACCTGGATTGGGGAACATGCCTTATGAGGATAGGTTGAGAAAGCTCGGTCTTTTCTCCTCAGAAAGACGAAGGATGAAGGGTGACCTGATAGAGGTGTATAAGATGTTGAGAGGTATTGATTGGGTAGATTCTCAGAGGCTATTTCCCAGGGCTGAAATGGTCACTATGAGAGGACGAAGGTTTAAGGTGCTGGGGAGCAAGTACAGAGGAGATGCCAGGGGTAAGTTTTTCACTCAGAGGGTGGTGAGTGAGTGGAATCGGCTGCCATTGGTGGTGGTGGAGACGAACTCGCTGGGGTCTTTTAAGAGACTTCTGGATGAGTACATGGGATTTAATGGGATTGGGAGTTATAGGTAAGCCTTGTAGGTATGGATATGATCGGCACAACTTGTTTTTCTATGATTCTATGATTTTGTTAGAGGTACACATAAACTGTGTTACAAATAAAGCTTGTTTTAATTTTAAAAAGTCCCTAATTTGTCAGTGAAACTACACCTGGAGGGAAGAATCCTATCCTCACATTTATGCCAAAATGGAAACGTTCTTGGGGTCTAGTCTGGTTTCAGAATATACCTTGAGGTTCGGGTCCAGAATCCTAACTATAGTCACACATTCCCATAGCCCAGTTCTGTGCTCAGAGTGCAGTCTATATTTTACACAAGTTCCGAGAGTGGGATTTGAACCCTTATCCATCACTTTCACTGGAGTCTGAAGCACCACCGCTCCGTGTATTCCAGGCTCAGACACAACCGTCTGTCTTAACAATTTTGGTGAGATTGTTTTCATGGCAATTCTGAAGATACTGCTATTTTTTCATATTTAGAACTATTATTGAAGTGGAACTTTGATAGTGTAACCCACACAATTTACATATCAGAACCAGCCCAACTGATCTCTACAGGTGATAATATTCCACAGAAGCTTGGAAATGGAATGTTAATTTGCTTTGGTGAAGTGTTGCTGGTGGAAATCAGAAACTCGGTGTTGGTTAAATCTATGGATGGGCAACAGTTTTATCAGAATGAACCAGGAGCAGTAAGTCAACACAAACCAACCACCCAGAGGACACGGTTTGATCATTTACCAGAGGCTGCATTCTTCACAAACAGAAACAGAAAACAGCACAAGGAGCAAGAGCCCTTTCATAGAATCCCCACAGTGTTGGGGGAGACCATTTGGCCCATCGAGCCTGCACCGACAACAATCCCACCCAGGCCCCATCCCCACAACCCCAAATATTTTAACCACTAATCTCCCTGAGACTGAGGGGCAATTGAGCATGGCCAATCCACCTAACCCACACACCTTTGGACTGTGGGACAAAATCGGAGCTCCTGGAGAAAACCCACACTGACATGGGGAGAACATTCGAACTCCACATAGATAGCAACCCATACCAGGAATTGAACCTGGGTCTCTGGCGCTATGAAAAGCAGTGCTAACCACTGTGCCATCATGCTGTCTCCCCACCCCTCCGCTGAGCTGTGCTGCCCCCACTGCCCACCCCTCTCCAAGTGGGGTCTGACCAGGGTCTTATACAGCTGCAGCATTATCTCCCAACTCCTAAACTCAATTCCTCGATTGATGAAGGCCAGTACACCATACGCCTTCTTAACTAGATCCTCTACTTGCAAAGCCAATTTGGGAGTCCTATGAATCTGGACCCCAAGATCCTCCTGATCTTCCACACTGCTAAGAGTCTTACCCTTATTATATTCCATCATCCTACTTGACCTGCCAAAATGGACCACTACACATAAGAACATAAGAACATAAGAACGTAGGAGCAGGAGTAGGCCATCCAGCCCTTCGAGCCTGCCCCGCCATTCAATAAGATCATGGCTGATCTGTCGCTGCTCAGTTCCACTTTCCCGCCCTCTCCCCATAACCCTTAATCCCCTCTCCAATCAAATACCCATCAACCCGCGTCTTAAAAATATTTAGCGAGGCAGCCTCCACCACTTCAACGGGCAGAGAATTCCAGAGATTCACCACCCTTTGAGTGAAGAAGTTCCTCCTCAACTCCGTTCTAAACCGCCCCCCTTTTATCTTGAGGCTGTGCCCCCTAGTCCTATTGTCTTTTTTGAGCGGGAAGAGTCTTTCCACCTCTATCCTATCCATCCCATTCATCATCTTATACGTCTCAATGAGATCTCCTCTCATTCTTCTAAACTCTAACGAGTACAAGCCCAGTTTATTCAGCCTCTCCTCATAGCTCAACCCCCTCAACTCCGGTATCAGCCTAGTAAACCTCCTCTGCACTCCCTCCAAGGCCAAAATATCTTTGCGCAGGTGCGGCGCCCAAAAATGCACACAGTACTCCAGCTGCAGCCTCACCAATGCCCTATACAGCTGCAGCAAGACCTCCCTACTTTTATATTCAATCCCCCTCGCTATGAAGGCCAGCATCCCATTCGCCTTCCTGACCACCTGCTGCACCTGCAAGCTGGGTTTTTGCGACTCATGCACAAGGACCCCGAGGTCCCTCTGCACCGTCGCCTGCTGCAGTTTTTCTCCACGTAAGTAATAGTCCTTCCTACCATTTTTCCTACCAAAGTGGACCACCTCACACTTGCCAACATTAAATTCCATTTGCCATTTCCTGGCCCATTCGCCCAGCCTATCTAGATCCTTGTGGGTGGAGATTAGGAACAGCAAAGGGAGGAAGACGCTGGTGGGTGTCGTCTATAGGCCCCCGAATAATGATCTGGAGATGGGGCGGGCTGTTAACGCGCAAATAAGTGCGGCGTGCAGGAATGGGACGGCCGTAGTTATAGGGGATTTCAATCTGCATATTGATTGGTCGACCCATGTTGGACGTGGGGGGCTCGAGGAAGAGTTCTTGGAATGCTGCCGGGATAGTTTCCTTGAACAGTGTGTGTTGGAGCCGACGAGGGAGCGAGCTATCTTGGATCTGGTGCTATGTAATGAAGCGGATAGAATTAGGGACCTTGTGGTGAAGGATCCTCTTGGGGAGAGTGATCATTGTATGGTAGAGTTTCTGGTGCAGATGGAGGAGGAGAAAGTGGGTTCCCGGACACGCGTCCTTTGTTTGAATAGAGGGAAATACGGTAGGATGAGAGAAGAATTGGCGAATGTGGACTGGGAGAGCGCGTTGGAGGGAGGGTCTGTTAAGGAGCAGTGGAGGATCTTTAAGGAGATCTTTCTTGGTGCTCAACGGAAATTTATTCCGATGGTCAAAAAGGATAGTAGGAGGAGAGGTAATAAGCCGTGGATAACAAAGGAGGTGAAGGAAAGTGTTAAACTAAAAGCGGAGGAATTTAGAGTAGCTAAGAGTAGTGGGCGAGAAGAGGATTGGGAGAGGTTTAAATGTCAACAAAGATTGACAAAGAAGTTGATAAGGAAGGGTAGGAGAAACTATGAAGCTGGGCTAGCGCTTAATATAAAAAAGGATAGCAAGAGTTTTTATAAATACATAAAAAGGAAGAGGCTGGCTAGGGTGAATGTTGGTCCTTTAGAGGATGAGAAAGGGGACCTAGTGGTAGGGGATGGGGATATGGCTAAGGTATTGAATAACTTTTTTGTTTCTGTCTTCACGGAGGAGGACGTGAATAATTTGCCGGGTGTTAGCGATAGAAAGGTGGTAGGACTGGAGGGTCTTAATGACATTACTGTTACTAGAAAGGCGGTGCTCGACAGACTGGAGGGGCTGATTGTGGACAAGTCCCCAGGACCGGATGGAATGCATCCGAGGGTTCTGAAAGAAATGGCGGAGGTGATAGTGGATGCCTTGGTGGTTATTTTCCAAACGTCGCTGGATTCCGGGGAAGTGCCGGATGATTGGAAAATGGCTAATGTTACGCCGTTGTTTAAGAAGGGTGCCAGGCAAAAGGCGGGGAATTATAGGCCGGTTAGTTTAACGTCTGTTGTAGGTAAAATGTTAGAATCTGTCATTAAGGAGGAAATTGCGAGGCATCTTGAAGGGAATTGCTTGTTAGAGCAGACGCAGCACGGTTTCATTAAAGGGAAGTCGTGTCTGACAAATTTACTGGAGTTCTATGAGGATGTGTCTAGGGCGGTGGATAGAGGAGAGCCGGTGGATGTGGTCTTTCTAGATTTTCAGAAAGCGTTTGACAAAGTGCCTCACAAGAGGTTATTGCAGAAGGTCGAGAGACATGGAGTTGGGGGTAGGGTGTTAGCGTGGATAGAGGATTGGTTGTCAAATAGGAGACAGAGAGTGGGGGTCAACGGGTGCTATTCGGATTGGCGGACGGTGACTAGTGGAGTGCCCCAGGGGTCGGTGCTGGGGCCTCAGCTTTTTACCATTTATATAGATGATCTGGAGGAGGGAACCGAGTGTAGAGTGTTGAAATTTGCTGATGACACCAAGATTGGGGGAACGGCAAATTGTGCGGAGGGTGTGGAGAGTCTGCAGAAGGATCTAGATAGGCTGGGCGAATGGGCCAGGAAATGGCAAATGGAATTTAATGTTGGCAAGTGTGAGGTGGTCCACTTTGGTAGGAAGAATGGTAGGAAGGACTATTACTTACGAGGCGAAAAACTGCAGGAGGTGACGGTGCAGAGGGACCTCGGGGTCCTTGTGCATGAGTCGCAAAAACCCAGCTTGCAGGTGCAGCAGGTGGTCAGGAAGGCGAATGGGATGCTGGCCTTCATAGCGAAGGGGATTGAATATAAAAGTAGGGAGGTCTTGCTGCAGCTGTATAGGGCATTGGTGAGGCCGCAGCTGGAGTACTGTGTGCAGTTTTGGGCGCCGCACCTGCGCAAAGATATTTTGGCCTTGGAGGGAGTGCAGAGGAGGTTTACTAGGCTGATACCGGAGTTGAGGGGGTTGAGCTATGAGGAGAGGCTGAATAAACTGGGCTTGTACTCGTTAGAGTTTAGAAGAATGAGAGGAGATCTCATTGAGACGTATAAGATGATGAATGGGATGGATAGGATAGAGGTGGAAAGACTCTTCCCGCTCAAAAAAGACAATAGGACTAGGGGGCACAGCCTCAAGATAAAAGGGGGGCGGTTTAGAACGGAGTTGAGGAGGAACTTCTTCACTCAAAGGGTAGTGAATCTCTGGAATTCTCTGCCCGTTGAAGTGGTGGAGGCTGCCTCGCTAAATATTTTTAAGACGCGGGTTGATGGGTATTTGATAGGAGAGGGGATTAAGGGTTATGGGGAGAGGGCGGGAAAGTGGAACTGAGCAGCGACAGATCAGCCATGATCTTATTGAATGGCGGGGCAGGCTCGAAGGGCTGGATGGCCTACTCCTGCTCCTATGTTCTTATGTTCTTATGTTCTTATGTTCTTCTGCAGACTCTCTACACCCTCCGCATTTATCTGCGTTGAAGTCCATCTGCCACTTCTCCACCCAGTCTTGCATTCTATCTATGTCACACTGCAACTTCTGACATCCCTCCAGACTATCCACAACACCACCAACCTTCGTATCATCGGCAAACTTACTAACCCATCCCTCCACTTCTTCATCCAGGTCATTTATAAAAATCACAGAGCAAGGGTCCCAGAACAGATCCCTGGGGCACTCCACTGGTGACTGACCTCCATGCAGAAGAAGACCCATCTACAACCGCTCTATGCCTTCTGTGGGCAAGGCAGTTCTGGATCCACAAAGCAATGTCCCCTTGGATCCCATGCCCACTCACTTTCTCAATAAGCCTTGCATGGGGGAACCTTATCGAACACCTCGCTGAAGTCCATATACATAGAACATAGAACACTACAGCACAAACAGCCCCTTCGGTCCACAAGTTGCTCCGATCATATCCATACCTACCAGGCCATAGAACTATCTGTAACTCCCAATCCCATTAAATCCCAAGTACTCATCCAGAAGTCTCTTAAAAGACCCTATTGAATCTACCTCCACCACCACAGACGGCAGCCGATTCCACTCACTCACCACCCTCTGAGTGAAAAACTTACCCCTGACATCTCCTCTGTACTTGCTTCCCAGCACCTTAAACCTGTGTCCTCTCGTAGCGACCATTTCAGCCCTGGGAAATAGCCTCCGAGAATCCACCCTATCTATTCCTCTCAACATCTTATAAACCTCTATCAGGTCGCCTCTCAACCTTCGTTCCCAGGGCTGAAATGGTCGCTACGAGAGGACACAGGTTTAAGGTGCTGGGAAGCAAGTACAGAGGAGATGTCAGGGGTAAGTTTTTCACTCAGAGGGTGGTGAGTGAGTGGAATCGGCTGCCGTCGGTGGTGGTGGAGGTAGATTCAATAGGGTCTTTTAAGAGACTTCTGGATGAGTACTTGGGATTTAATGGGATTGGGAGTTACAGATAGTTCTATGGCCTGGTAGGTATGGATATGATCGGAGCAACTTGTGGACCGAAGGGGCTGTTTGTGCTGTAGTGTTCTATGTTCTATGCATATGGACTTCAGCGAGGTGTTCGATAAGGTTCCTGTTTGTAATTTTTATTAATGATCTGGATGAGGGTATAGTTGGGTGGATTAGTAAGTTTGCTGATGACACCAAAGTCGGAGGTGTGGTAGATAGTGATGAAGGGTGTCATAGTTTGCAGGAAGACTTAGACAGGTTGCAGAGCTGGGCCGAGAGGTGGCGGATGGAGTTTAATGCGGAGAAGTGTGAGGTGATTCACTTTGGTAGGAATAACAGATGTGTCGAGTATAGGGCTAACGGGAGGACTTTGAATAGTGTGGATGAGCAGAGGGATCTAGGTGTATGTGTACATAGATCCCTGAAAGTTGGGAGTCAAGTAGATAAGGTTGTTAAGAAGGCATACGGTGTCTTGGCGTTTATTGGTAGGGGGATTGAATTTAGGAGTCGCAGCGTCATGTTGCAACTGTACACAACTCAGGTGCGGCCGCACTTGGAGTACTGTGTGCAGTTCTGGTCCCCACATTATAGGAAGGATGTGGAGGCTTTGGAGAGGGTGCAGAGGAGGTTTACTAGGATGTTGCCTGGTATGGAGGGGAGGTCCTATGAGGAGAGGCTGAGGGATTTGGGGTTGTTTTCGCTGGAAAGAAGACGGCTAAGAGGGGATCTTATTGAAACATATAAGATGATTAGAGGTTTAGATAGGGTGGATAGTAATAGCCTTTTTCCTCTGATGGAGAAATCTAGCACGAGGGGGCATGGCTTTAAATTAAGGGGTGGTAGTTATAGGACGGATGTCAGAGGTAGGTTCTTTACCCAGAGGGTGGTGAGGGATTGGAATGCCCTGCCTGCTGCAGTTGTAAATGCGCCTAGTTTGGGGGCGTTGAAGAGATCCGTGGATAGGTTTATGGACGAGAAGGGATTGGTTTAGGTTAGTGGGTCATTGTTTTGTAACTGGTCGGCGCAACATCGTGGGCCGAAGGGCCTGTTCTGCGCTGTAATGTTCTATGTTTGTCTCTCCAGGGAGAAGAGTCCCAGCTTCCTCAACCAATCTTCATAAGGTATGCCTCCCAATCCAGGCAACATCCTTGTAAATCTCCTCTGTACCCTTTCAATAGCCTCCACATCCTCCCTGTAGTGAGATGTAAACCACATCTATATCTCTTTGTCAATGTGTTTAGTCACATCTTCAAAAAACTCAACCAGGCTTGGAAGGCGCGATCTGCCTTTGACAAAGCCGTACTATTTTTGATCATACTATACTTCTCCAAATGTTCATAAATCCTGTCTCTCAGGATCTTCTCCATCAACTTACCAACGACTGAGGTCAGCCCAGGAAATTATCGACCAGTGAGTCCATCTCTTCTCCTTTTCTTGAATAGAGGAACCACATCCGCAATCCTCTGGAATCTCTCCCGTCTCCATTGATGAGGCAAAGATCATCGGCAGAGGCTCTGCAATCTTTTCTCTTGCCTCCCACAGTAATCTGGGGTACATCTCATCCGGTCCTGGCGACTGATCCAGCTTGATGCTTTTCAAAAGCTCCAATACATCCTCTTTCTTCATCCTCAAGCTTTTCAATCTGCTGCAAGTCTGCACTATAACCACCAAGATCCTTTTCCACTGTGAATACTGAAGTAAAGTATTCATTGAGTACCTCTGCTATTTCTACCATTTCTATACAAACTTTCCCACCATCACATTTGATAGGTCCTATTCCTTTACATCTCATCCTTTTGCTCTTCACATACTTGTAGAATGCCCTGGGGTTTTCCTTGATCTTACCTGCCAAGGCCTTCTCATGACCCCTTCTGGCTCTCCTAATTTCCTTAAGTTCCTTCCTACAAGTCGTATATTCCTCTAGATCCCATTACCCAGTTCCCTGAACCTTCGTTAAGGGGAAATCGTGTCTGACGAATTTATTGGATTTCTATGAGGATGTGTCTAGTGCGGTGGATGGAGGGGAACCGGTAGATGTGGTGTTTCTCGATTTTCAGAAGGCGTTTGATAAAGTGCCACACAAAAGGTTGTTACAGAAGGTTAGGGGGCATGGAGTTGGGGGTAAGGTGTTAGTGTGGATAGGGGATTGGCTGTCAAATAGGAGGCAGAGAGTGGGTGTCAATGGGTGCTATTCGGATTGGCGGTTGGTGACTAGTGGAGTGCCCCAGGGATCAGTGCTGGGACCTCAGCTATTTACCATTTATATAGATGATCTGGAGGAGGGAGCTGAGTGCAAGGTGTCGAAATTTGCTGATGACACAAAGATAAGTGGAAAGGCAAATTGTGCAGAGGGTGTGGAAAGTCTGCAGAGGGATCTAGATAGGCTAAGCGAGTGGGCAAGGACCTGGCAGATGGAATACAATGTTGGCAAGTGTGAGGTTATCCACTTTGGCAGGAATAATAGTAGGAAGGACTACTACTTACAGGGCGAAAAGCTGCAGCATGCTACGGTGCAGAGGGACCTGGGGGTCCTTGTGCATGAGCCTACAGGTGCAGTAGGTGGTCAGGAAGGCAAATGGGATGCTGGCCTTCATAGCGAGGGGAATTGAATATAAAAATAGGGAGGTCTTGCAGCAACCGTACAGGGCACTGGTGAGGCCGCAGCTGGAGTACTGTGTGCAGTTTTGGTTGCCGCACTTGCGCAAGGATATTTTGGGCTTGGAGGGAGTGCAGAGGAGGTTTACTAGGCTGATACCGGAGTTGAGGTGGGGTGAGCTATGAAGAGAGGCTGAATAGACTGGGCTTGTACTCGTTGGAGTTTAGAAGGATGAGGGGGGATCTTATTGAGACATATAAGATGATGAAGGGGATGGATAGAGGTGGAGAGGTTCTTCCCTCTCAGAAAGGACAGCAGGACTAGAGGGCACAGCCTCAAGATAAGTGGGGGGGGGGGGGGCAGTTTAGAACAGAGTTGAGGAGGAATTTCTTCACTCAAAGGGTGGTGAATCTCTGGAATTCTCTGCCCGTTGAAATGGTGGAGGCTGCCTCGCTAAATATATTTAAGACACGGGTAGATAGGTTTTTGGTAGGCAAGGGGATTAAGGGTTATGGGGAGAAAGCGGGAAAGTGGAACTGAGCCACTTCAGATCAGCCATGATCTTATTGAATGGTGGGGCAGGCTCGAGGGGCTAGATAGCCTACTCCTGCTCCTATTTCTTATGTTCTTATGTATGCTTTTCTTTTCTTCTTAAGAACATTCTTGACTAAATTCATTACAACTTTCATGCACCACGGTTCCTGTAACCTACCAAAACTTCCCTGTCTTATCGGAACATTGTCGTGTAGAATTCCAGACAAATATTCCTTGAAAATCTGCCACATTACTTCTGTACATTTCCCCGAGAAAACCTCCTTCCAATTTATGCCTCTAATTTCCTGCCTGATGGCTTCATAATTCCCCTTAATCCAAATAAACACTTTCCTCACTTGCCTGGCCTTAGCTCTCTCCATTGCTAATGTAAAGGAGATAGGAGTTATGATCACTATCCCCAAAATGCTCTCCCACTGAGAGATCTGACACCTGTCCAGGCTCATTACCCAATACCAAATCAAGTACAGCCTCTCCTCTCATAGGCTTATCCACATACTGTGTCAGGAAACCCTCCTGAATGCACTTAACAAGCTCCTCCCCATCTAAACCCCTTACCCTAGGTAGATTCCAATCAAAATTTGGGAAATTAAAGTCTCCCATCACAACAACTGTTATTATTATATCTCTCCAGGATCTACTTCCCTATCTGCTCCTCAAAATCCCTGTTACTATTGGGCAACCTATAGAAAACACCCAGCAAATTGGCCCCTTTCTGTTCCGAACCTCCACCCACAGAGGCTCCGTAGACAATCCCTCCATGGCGTCCATCTTTTCTACAGCCGTGACACTATCTCCGATCAACAGTGCTGCTCCCCCACCTCTTTTGCCTCCCTCCCTCCCTGTCCCTCCTGAAACATCCAAAACCCAGCACTTGAAGTATCCAGTCCTGTCCCTGAGACACCCAAGTCTCTGTAATGGCCACCACATCACATTTCCAAGTAGCGATCCACGCTCTAAGCTCATCCACTTTGTTCACAACACTCCAAGCGTTAAAATCGACACATCTCAAACCTTTGGCCTGAGTGCTCCCCTTCTCCATCACCTGCCTATCCTCCCTCTCAAACTGTCGACAAGCTCTATTTGCGAGCTAACCTCCTCTCTCCCAGTCACTTCATTTTGATTCCCTCCCCCCAACCATTCTAGTTTAAAGTCTCTCCGGTAGCCTTAGCAAATCTCCCGGCCAGGATATTGGTCCCCCAGGATTCAAGTGCCACCCGTCCTTTTTGTGCAGGTCACACCTGTCCCTAAAGAGGTCCCAACGATCCAGGAACCTGAACCTCTGCCCCCTGCTCCAATCCCTCAGCCAGGCATTCATCCTCCACCTCATTCCGTTCCTACTCTCATTTTCTGGTGGCACAGTCAGCAATCCTGAGATTACTGCCTTTGCATTCCTCCTTCTCAACTCTCTACCTAACTCCCTATATTCTCTTTTCATGACCCCTTCCTTTTTTCTACCTATATCATTGGCACCAATATGTGCCTCGACTTCTGGCTCCTCTCCCTCCCACTTCAGGATTTCTTGGACGTGACCAGAAACATCCTGGATCCCAGCACCAGGGAGGCAAACCACCATCCGAGTTTCCTGTCTGATTCCACAAAATCGCCTATCCAACCCCCTCACTGTAGAGTCCCTGATTAATACTGCCTTCCTCCTCCTTTTCTTAATCTTCTGAGCTACAGGGCCAGACTCTGCGCCAGAGACACGGTCACTGCTGCTTCCACCAGGTAGGCTGTCCCTCCCAACAATACTCAAACAGGAGTACTTATTGTGAAGGGGCACATCCAGTGGGGTGCTCTCTGGCACCTGACCTTTCCCCTTCCTAACTGTGACCCACTTGTCTGCCTCCTGTGGCCCCGGTGTGCCCAGCTGCCTGTAACTCCTCTCTATCACCTCCTCACTCTCCCTGACCAGACGAAGGCCCTCGAGCCGCAGCTCCAGTTCCCTAACACGGTCCCTTAGGAACTGCAGCTCGACGCGCCCGGCGCAAATATAGACATCTGGGAGGCCAGGAGACTCCAGGACCTCCCACATCCGACACTGAGAACAACAGACTGGCCTCACACTCAATTCCCCTTTTCTTCAAAGAGCACAGAAAAAGAAACTAAGAATTAATCCTACCCTGCCTCTCCCGTTTCCACCCAAGCTTGTTGAGCCAAAGACCTTTAGCTCTCGCTCTGCTACCTGCTCACTCCATGCCCATTGTATAGTGTGGCCTGCTTTTTAAACTTCCTGCACTAAAAAACCCTTCCCAGGTCACCCTGCAGCCCACTTCTGCTTTACCGTTAAAGTAACTTGTTAGAAAAGAGAAACCCCATGAAAAAAACTAAAAAAAGTCAATCGCTTACCTTCACACTCCCGCCACAAATTGATCCTCCTCTCAGCTTGCTCCAAACGATTGAAATATGGAATTTAAAAAAGCTAAATGATGAGAGATTGTAGATCTCTGAGAGAGAGGATTTAGTGTGCTAGTATGACGAAAAGCTAATGGTTTATCATTTACTGAGGTGGGGGCGAAGCAAAATGAAGACAATAAATTTGTTATACGCCAGTTGTACAGAGCATTGGTGAGACCACATCTGTGTGCACTATTGGTTTCCTTATTTAAGAGGTGATTCACCAGGATGCTGCCTGGGCTGGAGAAGTTAAGAGGTTGGATAGACTTGGGTTGCTTTCATTGGAGCAGAGAAGACCGAGGGGCAACCTGATCTAGCTCAAGATTGAGGGGCATGGGCAGAATGGATAGGGAGCAGCTGTTTCCTTTAGTTAAAGGGTCCGTCACGAGGGTTCACACGTTCAAGGCAAGTAGGTGGTTTTAGGGAGATGTGGGGAAAAAACTTGAGGGTGGTGGAGGCAGGATGCTTCACACACTTTAGAAAGTATCTGGATGAGCAGTTGGCATGCCATAACACTCAAGGCTATGGGACAAGTATTGGTAGATAGGATCAGGCAGGTAGGTTGAGTGTTTCTCAGGTTGGTGCAGACCTGATGGGTTGAAGGGCCTCTTGCCCAGAGATTGTGATTCTGTAAATACACGAAGTTCAGGGAAGGTATGTTAATATGCAGATTGGGCAGGTATCTAAGGTTATACAGGATAGGCTTCTATCCACTGGGGGCAATGCCTTGATTGAAACAAGATCTGAGGGGTCTTGACAGAGTAGATGTTTTCTGTGGGAAAGTCTAGAACTAAAGTAGTGATGAAAATAAGGTATGATTAATTTTGGACAGAAATTAGAAGAACTTTTGAGGGTCTGTCTTTAGAACTCATCCTCAAAAAGCAGAAGCAGAGGGAATCTTTGAATATTTTTAAACAGAGGTAGGTAGGGTCTTGATAAGCAAATGAAAGATTAATCAGGGCAGACAGGAATGTGAAGTTAAGATCTGGCATGATCATGTTTGATAAGTGTGGGCTCAAAAGGACCAAGTGATCTACTAATGCTCCAAATTCATGTTTGTATTTTGCATTAGCATCTCTGCCCACTTACAATCTCACCCCCCTCCCTTCCCCAACTAACTATCCCACCCACTTCCCATAGCTTGATCCCCATTACTTCAGAGAAGGGCCTGAGGTTAACCATCTTTTTTCATTCAAAAGTACATTAATTCCCCTTTACAAATTCTCTCCTTTTCTCCCCTCCACCCTTGTGTGAGGTTTTAACATAAATATCTGCTCAAAAACATTGAGTAGCTGGACATATTTAAGAGCCAAGGAGATATCACCAAGGCTGGTCAATAGATAGGAGAGGTGGTAAAGGCAGCAATGGTTAGGGAGAGAATTCTGTAATTTGGGGCCAGTAGTTGGGTGATGGCAATAATAATAAAAAGACATGTACAAGGGCCAGAGTCAAAAGTAGTAGTAGTAACAGAACTGGAAATGGAGGAAATAGCCACAACAAGCAGCTCATTGTATGCTTGGCGATCAGGAAGGACTCACCCCCCAGTCATTTAAAAGGCTTCTGTCTCATGCTTAGAAGAACCAATGTAACAATACACACACAACAATGACCAATTGATACAATTGAGGGAGTCACTAAACAAATTCCTCTACCCAAAATGATATTCAGAACATTTGAGAAGCTAGATACCTGTGATAATGTTGTACCTTTTAAGTTAAACGTATCATCTCACATGCTGAGGTTGTGCAGGAATAATTGATTCTAGGGTGTTGGTTTTAATCTGAGCTAATGCAGTTGTTTATTTTGTGTGTTATTGTCTGGATTTGAGAGTAGGATTTAATTAGGCAGATTGCCAGAGGCTGAATCATGTGCTAATGGAGGAGCCATGCTGGCATTTTTTGTTTGGAATAGTAAGGAGCAGGAATTCCTTTCTCTCTGGAGACTTTGTTTGGTACCTGCTAGAAAATAGGTCTCTTTCCAGGGGTGTTCTGGAGGCTAGAAGATGATTAACAACTCACATACCAGCTTGTAAACCCATTTGCTGAGTTTGACATACAGATGCTGGCACTGGACTGGGATGGGCACAGTAAGAAGTCTCAACACCAGGTTAAAGTCCAACAGGTTTATTTGGAATAAGATTTCAGAGCACTGCCCCTTCATCAGGTGTGCCACTCACCTGTCTGAGTGTTGCTCTAAGTGCATGATTCCAAACAGACCTGTTGGACTTTAACCTGGTGTTGAGATTTCTTACTGTGGGGGGCCCCCCCACCCCCCAGTCCAATGCCAGCATCTCTATATCAGGGCTACCATTGACACCCTAAACCACCAGGTCAACATGGAGAGGATTACCAAGGAGATTGCCTATAAATCGACCTACTATCTGATGAAGTAAAGCACTCTGAAAGAGATGCCAAATAAACCTGCTGGCCTTTAACTTGATGAGCCTTCTTACTGTTTGCTAACTTCGGAAGGAGAGTTTACTTCTGAGATATCTCACTTATGTTTGAACTAAGATAGGCTAGTCATGTTCAAGTATTCCAATTGGTAAAAGTTAACAGCATTGTTAAATAACGTTTTAATAAAAGTTTTGTGATCAATAGAATCACACCTTATCCTCAGTAATTATACTGATTCTGCTTGTAACCAAGGCTGTTATAATAAAGATGGAGTCTTGAGTATCAGTAGCAAACATTTATTTTCTTTAGTCCAGAATTCAACATCGGTGCAACAGAAACTACTAACAGATAACAGGGCTTCTTACAAATTCCTTTCCTTGAATCAAGTGAACTGTATAAAACAGGTAGGGTTTCAAACACTCGATATACTCGAACAATAATTTACCAATATAAACTAGTGTTAACATTTACACAACAGTCAAGCTTGTAAACATTGGCACATTAGTAACCAAAATAGGATTTTAAATTGATCAAAAGTGCTCCACTAGACGCCAATAAATAAGAAAAATGAGGGATTGGGGAAAAATTCCTCATCTGTAACACTCTTCAAAAGTGGATTGAAATGCAGAAGATGGATCCACTTTGCATTCATCTGCCAACCTGAATATTCAGCAAAAATCAACAGCTGATTTGAAGGGAAATCAAGCGTGGCCAATGGGGAGTTGTGTCATTGCATGAGGTGGAAGAGGTCGAAGTCCCAGTGATGTTGGTGAATGAGCTGTTAACAGGATGAGATTAAGTTTTTACATGAATATTTTAAGCTTTCAACAAAAATTAGAACATAAATTCAGATGAGTAATTTCAGGAAGTGCCAATACTGCCCAGATCTGCTCAAATGTTTTACTTTCATGAGATGTGGTGTCATTGGTTGTGGACCAACTTTCTGGAACAGTAGTAGTCTATGCAGTGAAGGTACTCCCAAAGCATCATTCAGGAGGCAGTTCCAGGATCTGGACCAAGGCAGGTCCTTGGTCAGTCTCTCCAATGTGCCTGGGGAGTTGCTGCTAGTTTCAACTGCATGAGCTGTGGTTTGATGGGCAGAACTCCTCAGGGTCAGAAAGTTAAGTTCAAATTCCACTCCAGAAACTGGTGCACAAATCCAGGGCCAACTATAATGGACCAGGCTTCAGGCTCCATATTTTTTATTTTACATCCATCTGGAGTACTGCAAGGAGAGGTGTTGCTTTTAGCCAACTTGTACCCCCTTAGGGAGATGTTAAAAGGTCCCAGAAAACTACTCAAGAGCAGGGAAGCTTCCTCCCATTTGGCACAAATTGCCTCAAAACCAACTTGGCTGAAAACACAGATCTTTACAACATGCTGTTGTGGGAACTCATTGTGCATAAATTGATTGATATTCCCAACACAATTAACTATATTTGAAAAACACATCTGGCTTAAACAAGCCAATATAAATCTCAAACCTTTTTAAAACTGCTCATGTTATGGACATTTCACTGGCTGGACCCATCTCTACTTGCCCTTGAGCTGAATATTACTCAGACATTTCAGAAGGCATTTAAAAGTCAACCACATTGCTGAATGTTTGGAATCACATGTAGACTAGACTTTAGAAACAAACTAGAAGCAGGAGTAGGCCACTCAGTCCTTCAAGCCTGCTCCACCATACATGAGGGAATTCAATATCCTGACCCCACACCTTCCTTCCACATCCCTTGATCCCCAGGGCTCCAAAGCTTTAATTCTTTTCCCCCCCTCAAAGTCAGGAAACATTTTGACCTCAGATTTTCTGTGGCAGTGAATTACCCCTTATCCACAAACTATGACTCCTAGTTCTGGACTCCCCCACCATTGGGAACATTCTTTCTGAATCTACCCCTTCTAAACTTGTTAGAATTTTATAAGTTTCACGAGATCCCTTCTCTCAGCTCCAATGAATATAATCCTAGCCAACTTAGTCTCCTCCTATGACAGACCCGACATCCCAGGAGTCAGTCTGAAACTTTCCCTACACTCCCTCTATTGCAAAGGCATCCTCAGATAAAAGGAGACCAAAACTGCACACAATACTCCAGGTGTGGCCTCACCAACACTATACAATTGCAGTAAAACATCCTTATACTCAAATTGTCTCATTGTGAAAGTCAACATACCATTTGCCTTCTTTGCTTCCTGCTGTACCTGAGTGCTTACTTTCAGCGACTGATACACAGGGACTCAAGGTCTCGCTGAATATCCACCTCTCTCAATTTACACCCGTTCAAATAATAATGTCATAGAGGTTTACAGCATGGAAACAGGCCCTTCAGCCAAACTTGTCCATGATACCTTATTTTTAAAAACTCCTAAACTAATCCCAATTGCCCACACTTGGCCCATAGCTCTCTACATCCATGGTACCCATGTAACTATCAAATGCTTTTAAGAAGTTGTACCTGCTTCTACTATTACCACTGACAGTTTGTTCCAGACACTCACCACCCTCTGGACATTTGTATCTTCCCCCTCCCACCTTAAACCTATGTCCTCTAGTTTTAAGCTCCCCTACCTTTGGGAAAAGATATTGACTATCTACCTTTTCTATGCCCCCCATTATTTCATAGACCTCTATAAGGTCACCCCTCAGCCTCCTGCGCTCCAGAGAAAAAAGTCCCAGTCTATTCAGCCTCTCCTTATAACTCAATCCATCAAGTTCCAGTAGCATCCTAGTAAATCTTTTCTGCATTCTCGTTAATATTCTTTCTATAATAGTGACCAGAACTGTACACAGTGTTCCAAGTGTAGCCTCACCAATGTGTTGTACAACTTTGAAAACAGGAATTGGGACGTTTTGTCGATGTTCTGATTCGATGAAACCAGCATGCCAAATGCCTTCTTCACCACTCTGTCCACCTGTGACTCCACTTTCAAGGAGTCATGAACCTGTTCTCTTAGATCTTTTTGTTCTGTAACTCTCTCCAATGCCCTACCATTAACTGAGTAAATCCTGCCCTGGTTCAATCTACCAAAATGTATCACCTTGCATTTTACTAAATTAAACTCCATCTGCCATTTGTCAGCCCACTGGCCCAATTGATCAAGGTTATCTTCCTATTACTGCTACCAAAGCAGATAACCTCACATTTATAACCAGGTAGAGATTGCAGATTTCCTTCCCTAAAAAGGGACAATTGGTGAACAAGATGGACTTTTTCCACTACAACCTACAAGAGTTTCATGGTTACTATTACCGAAACTAACTTACGTTCTGGTTATTTATTACCGGTTGCTGTGGTGGAAACTCATGTTTCCCAAACACAAACCTCAATCACTGGATTACCAGTCCAATTTACCCCCTTTAATAAAATCAGAGCAAGCCATTTTCTCAGCAAAAGTTGGCAAAGTTCCTCAAACCCAAGATGATCAAGGCTGAGTGCAAAATACTTGCATCACATTCCAATTGTTATGTCTCACATGGTCTCAAAAGCAGTTGGTACTCAGCGCTTCAAGCCTGTCCTAAGGCCATTATAGACATGAGCAGAATTAGTCCACTTGGCCCGGTTCTACTAGTCACCTGAATGGCAAAACAAGCAGAAGGGACTGTGTGGTCTATTCCCCTGGCCCCAAAGTGCAGGAACTCACGAACAGTCATGAGGAAAAAAATCACTGATTCCAACTCAAGACAAAAGGTCAAAACAAAATATTTGATCAAGTTTACCACTCTGTTTCTTCTCCACCTCTTGATCATTCTTTAAATCAGAAAGGAACAAATTGCCTGTCCCATTGGTGAAGTTTTGCAAGCAATTAAGTCTTTAAAAATATACAAAATACTGCAGATGCTGGAAATTTGAAATTACAAAATGCTGGAAAAAAGCAGGGTGGTCTGGCAGCATCTGTTTCTCTCTCCACAGGTGCTGCCAGACCTGGCATCATGTTTAAAAAAGTTTATTCGTCCCAAGTAAGGCTTACATTAACATCGCAATGAAGTTACTGTGAAATTCCCCTAGTCGCCACACACTGCAGCTGTTCAGGTCAAAGCACCTAACCAATACGTCTTTCAGACTATGGTAGGAAACCAGGGCATCTGGAGGAAACCCATACAGACACGGGGAGAATGTGCAAACTCCACACAGTGACCCAAGCCTGAAATCGAACCCAGGTCCCTGGTGCTGTGAGGCAGTAGTGCTAGCCATTGTGCTGCCCATAAAAGATGATTTTGTTGTTTAAGAATGTTTGAGTACCACCATAATGAATCACCATGGTATATTAGAAAATATTGAAGGGAAAGAAATGCACCAAAATCTTCCAACATTACAGATATGAAGTTAAATTTGTGTTAATTCAAAATCTTGGAATTCCTAACCATAGTTCCAAGCAAATATAGCTACCAGGCCCACATTTAATATCCATCCCTAATTACGAGAAATTGGAGATATCCCTTCTTGAACTTCCAGATATTCAATTTAGTGATGCACTGGGCACCTTACATGGTGGTCATGTTGGCATAGAATTGGAGTCACTGAGGCTGAGACCAAGAACCATAAAAGGATATTGATGAACCAGTCTGGGTCTCACTTTCATGATCACAAGCTTTTTATTTTCAGATTTAGTTTAATTAAAATTGATTTAGAAACTGCAGTGACAGAAACACTACCATACCCTGCAACGTGCAGAACTGAAATAGCTGAGGAACCCAACGTAAAAAAGATTCTAACTTCATGAACAGTTTGTTGAGACTTAAAAAGCTCAAAAGACAAGCCAAGGCAACAAAATATTTAATCATAGTTGTAGTAAAGGAAACACAAACCAATTTGCAGACAGCAATGTCTGATACATATCAAGTGATAATCGGTCAGGGGATGTCACAGGGCAAGGAGGAAAGTGCTCTAATGTTGCTGGATGCAGAGGGAGGGACCAGTAAACATGTTGCATTTGGACTTCCAGGAGGTGTTCGACAAGGTACCTCACAAAAGGCTAAGTCATAAGAACCCATGGTGTAGGAGGGCAATACATTGGCATAGATGGAGAACTGGCTAATGGGCAGGAAACAGCATGTAGAATAAGGGGTTCTTTTCAGGTTGCTGACCTGTTAATCAGTTGGGTCCCAACTGAGGGACCTGGGGGTACTTGTTCATGTAACAAAAAGGTGCAGGAGGTAAATCAGGAAGGCTAACAGAGCATTGGCTTTAGGGAAGTCTTACTACAAATGCACAAGGTCTGGTTATTTATTTCATTGGAGACTGTTCAGAGAATGTTCACGATGATCTCCAGTATGCAGTGAATCTCACAAGGAAACAAACAGAATAATGTCATTTAGAAGAATGAGGTGACCTTATTGAAACATTTAGGATTCTTAAGGGGCTTGTCAGGGTGTTTCACCTGGTGGTGAAACGAGAACGTGCAGACTCTGTAGACAATGAGCCAAGACAGGAACGGAGCCTGGCTCCCTGGTACTGGAGGTGCTATGGTAATCATCAGAAGGATATTTAAAAATTTGCCACCTCTGCCTCGTCTACAAGTGACTCTGGATCATAGTTGATTAGTAAGTGTTCTTTGAAAAGTCCTAACATGTCACAGAGTTGCAGAGGCAAAGGAATAAAACCAGATGGACCAACTAACATTGACCCCGAGACCCTGTAAATGCCCCTGACTGATAGCTGGAGTTTGTGCTGAAACTGACAGAATGACCCCAAAGACTCATCAAGCAACACCTCACAGTTTGGTACGATCAGACAGCACCACTATCCCAGGCACGGCAAAGCCAGCAAGAGGTGGCAGCAGAGTGAGGGGGGAGTCTTCAGTAGTGCAGTCACATGGCATCAGGCCAAACTTGGGCCAAGGGAACAGGAACACCTTGTTGATTACCACCCTTCCCCCTCAGATAATGAATTGGCTGTCCAAACTGGACACTTGTGGAAGTTAAGAGTGACAAGGACACATTGCATTCTGGGTAGGGTGATTTAAATTTCCGGAGTGGTTCCATAGCATTATTGCAGAATTCTAAAGGACATTTCACCAGGTTGGGCAGCAACAGCTAATGGAAGAACCTTCCTGCTCTTCCCCTCAATTTACCTGTTGCAGATAGATCTATCCATGACAATATTGTCAGGAGGGGCATCTTCACTTGGAAGATGGCACAACACAATGGACAATATCACCCACTGTGCTAAACAGGATAGATCGGAACAGATCTAGCAGCTCAAAACTTAATGTTTGTCACAAGTAGACTTATATTCACACTGCAATGAAGTTACTGTGAAAACCCCCAAGTCACCACACTCCACTGCCTGTTCAGGGTCACTGAGGGAGAATTTAGCATGGCCAATGCAACTAACCAGCACATCTTTGGACTGTAGGAGGAAAGTGAAGCACCCAGAGGAAACCCATGCAGACACAGAGCATGCAAACTCCACACAGTGGCCCAAGCCAGGAATCGAACCCAAGTCCCTAGTGCTGTGAAGCAGCAGTACTAACCACTGTGCCCCTTAGGGCATCCACCAGCAGGTCTGGTGGACTATGAATAGCAGAGAGATGGTGATAGTGATATCCAGAGGCTCAGGCTAATGTTCTGGGCAGAGGCTACAAATCCAATCACAGTAGCTGGTAGAATTTAAATTCCATTAGCTTATAATTCAGATCTAGTGTCTGCAAAGATGACTGGTACTCAGTTATGGGAGATGGGCGTCACTGGCTGTTCAGCATTTATTGCCCATTCCTAGCTGTCAGAAGGCAGTTGAGAGTTAACTATGTTGCTGTGGGTCTGGAGTCACATGTAGACCACACCAGGTAAAGACAGCAGGTTTCATTCCCTAAGGTATATTAGAAAACCACATGGATTTTCCTGACAATAGTTTCATCGTCAGATTCTTATCGAATTCAAATCCCACCATCTACCCTGGCAGGATTTGAATCCAGAAACTCAGCTAGTCTAACAATAATAGATTTCAAACAAATTCAGCAGCTCAAAACTGGGCGTCCATGGAGGTGCAGTGGGCCATCAGCAGAATTGTATACAACCGCAATCTGTAACCTCATGGTCTGGCATGTGCCCCACTATCATTACCAAGTCAGGGAGCCAACCCTGAATGAACAAGGATTATATGGGGGCCTGCTGGGGAACAGCACTAGATATACCCTTCAAAAAAAAGGGCAAACCTGGCAATGTTACAACTGGGACAACTAGAATGCTGAACAGAAGCAACTTACACTAGAGCACCGATTACAACAGACAGCAGAAAAGATCCTTTCACCTGCCTCCAGTCCCCCCCACCACCCCCCTTCTACCTGGACCTCCTTCCTGCTCAACCTTTCCACTGGAACTGTCAGCACAACATCAACCACTTCAATCTCTGCCCCTCTCACCCACTCCAAACTGTCTTCTTCTGAACTTGCTGCACTCTGTCCACTCAAGTCCAATCCTGATTTATCAGACCTGCTGACAGGAGCTGTACTGTTGTTACTTGATGTACTAAACTTCACCTCAGAACCTGAGTGCCAACTCCCAGACTCCCCCTCCCACCTCACCCTGGGCCACAACCCCACCAAACATCAAGCCCACTGCTTCCAGGGCCGTCAGACATTATCGCCTCTGGAAAGTTTCCCACCTCAGTTCCCTAATCCCTCAACCCCCTTATACCCAAATTCCACAACAGGACTGCCTTGTTAGATCCATTGCATCAGCTGCTTCCTGTCCCAGTGGCAGTGTACACCATCCACACAAGAGGCACTGCAGCAACTGAAGCCTCCTTTAACAGCACCTTCCAAACAACCTCAAAAAAGGACAAGGGTAACAAATGCTCAGAATCACGATCACTATCACCTGCAAGCTCCTATCCAAATCACTCTTGGAATTCTATCGCTGTTTCACCGGCGCACCCCCTCCCTTACAGTACCACAGGTCCACCCACACCACATGGACTGCATGGCTCAAGGCAGCAACGCACCATCACTTAAGGGAAATTAGGCACAGTAAGAAGTTTAACACCAGGTTAAAAATTTTTGGTAGCATGAGCTTTGAGAACATTGCCCGAGGGGCAACGCTCTGAAAGCTTGTGCTACTAAATAAACCTGTTGGACTTTAACCTGGTGTTGAGACCACTTATTGTGCCTACCCCAGTCCAATGCTGGCAACTTCACATCAAGGGAAATTAGGAATAGGCAATAAAGTCTGGCTTTCCAGTGACACCCTTATCCTCTGAAAGAATAAATCTGAAACAGCACAATATAGTTTGAGGGATAAATATTGACCAAGACAATCGGAGAATGTCTTGCTCTTCAAGGATAAGATAGAATCTCTGATACCACGTAACACCTCCCCTTAATCTCATCTTAAAAAAAAAATCATTTCCCAATAGCACAACACTCCACACTGGGAGTTGGCCTGGATTGTTGTACTCAAAAGTTTCTACTCAAGAGTGGCTCAAGAAGACGCTGCAATCCAATGAGCCAAGGTGCCCACTAGACCATAACCTAGTCACACTTGTTCTAAGAACTTACATTCCATATAGGTGTGTAAGGCTGTCAACATCTGTCCATCCGGTGCTACATAGGCAGAATAAGTCATTTCATCCAGCATTGGTGGTGAGACTCTCTCCTGTTGTGCTGCTGTCACTGGGGTAGTGGACAGATGGTTTGGACTCACATGCTTCTTATGACGTGCTCTGCAGTTCTGGAACCAAACCTGCAAACATCACGTTGTGAATTTTAAAACAAAAATTGCAAACTTACACTCCTGCTGATCACGTCACATTATGATACCTTCAAAATCTGCCCCACTGTGCCTATGATGAAGGACTGCTCAATGGTCACTTCCACCAGAGTTAGGTAGATTTAGATGGATTAGTGACAGGTAGATTGGTGAGGGAGAAATTCAAAGCAAGTTTTTCCCATCTTGTTGGTTCTCTTACCGACAATCTTCAAAACTTGATGAGCACTGAAGTCCCCCACCCAGAGTACTATGCCTACGCCACCCTCAACACAGAAGTACTATTGAGCATGGAGGAAAGTTAATTCATCAGCTGAGGGAGGACAGTAGGTGACAGATTGACTTGATGCTGAGATTATGCCATGAGCTCTGGAGTCAGATTCCCAGGATCATTCCCCTCCTCCCATTTACCACAGTGTCATTGGGTTAGGACATACTTGGGAATGCTGGAGTCTGGGACAAGGCATACTTGTGCTCCTGCAGCCAATCTCAACTATTTGAGACTAGAACAAGGGGACACCATTTAAAAAGGAGTCTCAGTTGAGGGGAGAATTTTTTGTTAAGTCTGTGGAAAAGAATTCCAAAGTGGGGGGGGGGGGGGGGGGGGGGTGGTGTAGATTTGGACTGACTCCCTTTGTCCATCAACCAAAAGGATTACTGGAGTGGGGAGAGACTGCAAAGAGTCAGGAGAGTGGAGTGAGGCCAGTCAGATCAGCCATAAATCTCAATGATGGAGCAGGCAGGTGTGATGATTGACTCCCTTGCAGAAAGCCCCAGGAATCTGAAACCCACCCTCCTGCAACATTTCTCCCATCACATACTGGTATGACGAAAGGTTGACAGGGCTGGGACTTTTCTTTTTAGAGCAGTGGAGGATGAGAGGCGACTTAAGAGGTTTATGAGATGAGGGGAATAGATAGTCTCTGCACATCCACTATTTCCTTGGGTGGATGAAGCTGTTACTAGTAGGCACAACTATAAAGGTTCATGGTGGGAGACGTAGGAGAGATGTCCGAGGTGGATTCTTCAGACAGTGGTTGGGTGTGGAATACACTCCCTGCTGTTATAGTGGAGTTGGACACTTTTAGGAACTTTCAAGCAGTATTGGATAGGCACATGGAGCACACCAGAATGATAGGGAGTGGGATAGCTTGATGTTGGGTTCAAATGGTGAATCTGTGGAACTCTTTGCTGCAGAAGGCTGGAGGAGGCCAGGTCATTGAGTGTATTTAAGACATAGATAGCTTTTTGATTAAGAAGGGGAACAGGGGTTATGAGGGAAAAGACAGGAAAATGGGGATGAGAAGAAATGAGCCACGATTGAATGGTGGGACAGACCTGATGGGCTGAGTGGCCTAATTCTGGCCCCATGTCTTATGGTCACTTAAAAAGGTGATATTAGGGAACATGAAATCCCAGAGCTTAGAGGCCAGTGAGCTGAGTGCACAGCCACCAACTGTGAAACAAAGGAGCTGGGTGCGCTTCATTTGGTTTTGAAAAGGGAAAGAAAGGAGTGTTGAACAAACTTCAGAGGGATGATCAAAATATACAGTTGGTAATTTGACCCCATTCAGTAATATTGTGGCTAGTCAGAACGTGGTCTCTCTTCCACTGACCCTCAATCTCTTCTGTTAGAAATAGTGAGTGAATTGTCTACAGAATTTATCAAATCTAGGAGATAAAGAAGGGTTGTTTCCAGTTGTTAAATTTCAAAGGAGAGTATGATTTGGAAGTCCTATAGGAAGTTTATTAAATTTTATCTGCCCCAAAAGTGGGGGCAATCGTGAGAACATGGAAGATTTTTATATTCAAAGGAGGGCCAAGGGCAGTGGAATCAAAGGTGAAAGAGCAAAGAGATACTGGGGAGATGTTGAGAGCTTAGGTGGAGCTGCCTCATTCTTCAAAACATTAATAGATACAAGCTCAACCTCTCCAACTTTGCCTCAAATGGGATGAAGACATTTCTATTAGTTGACCAAACCTCCTTTGAACTGCTAATGTATTTTATAGTCTTTAAGATAAAAAAACTGTACACAGTACACAAAGTGTACACAGTATTCAGATGTGGTCTCACCATGGCTGCACACAACATCCTGATATTTATATTTCATTCACCTTGCAATAAAATGACAACATTCATCTTCCTCACCATTTGTTGTATCTGCATACCATCTTTTCCTGATTCATGTGCCAGACAGCCAGATCCCTCGGTACCTCAGTTCTGCAATCTCTATTTGCCAATTTTCTATTCTCATCACACTTACATTTTCTGCATTATAGATTCCAAGGGTCAAATTTTTGCTCACTCAACCAACATTTCACAGAAGCACGTCCTTGACACAACCTCAGTTCCCTACCCATCTGCAAGCCTGGATTATTATTGAAGTCCTCAGAATGCAACTCAATCCACAGCTTTGATCCAGGCAAGTGTCCAACCAATGCACCAGTCAGACACCAGAATCACAATAAGTAATTCAAATTTAGGTACCAGGATACAAGGGATTAGAGAAGCCCATGAACTCAACTCTCAAGTTAAAGCCTTTTAACTCAAGATCATTTCAATGGGAAATGCCTCACCTGTATAACACGCCTGCTTAAACCAGTTCTGTCTGCAAGTTTTTGAAGGGTTTGTGCATCTGGATTGTTGTCTTGTGAAAATTGTGCTTGCATGATCTGGAAAACAAAAAAAAAGTTAAAGTATTTTAGTAATTGGTGCAGCATTGCTGAGTGAATTTAAAAACTGGGCAGCAAAAACAGTTTGTAAATACTCAAGGCGTCTTGCAGCACATGGGAGAAATAGTTGATCTTTGGAACAAGCTTAAACAGTTTCAACTCTAATAAAATTCTCATTTATGATGACAGGTTGTTGACCCAAGACATCAATTCTTTCTCTACAAGTATTTCCAGTATTTATTATTATTTCACTAAGCAGCTGGTAGTCCATCAATCTAGGATAACAATGCAAATACTTTTCTCTCAATCTGTAGTGTGGCCTGATGTGCAAGGGAAATAATTTGTGTGCATTCACAGCCTCAATTCATTCCAAAGCATTTTACAGCTAAGGGCGTCATCGTCACAAAGCAGGAGACAAGGTAACCAATTTGTGCACCGCCAGACAAGGGTTTTTTTTTGTTATATTCAGCTCTTCAAAAGGATGAACATTGGCTCTAGACATTAGGGAGAATACTCCTACGCTAAAAAGGTGCTGCGGGATTTTCTTTTAAAAGCACTCAACTGGCATGACAAATTAAGTAAAAAAAACGAGTCTGATCTCAATGATTGTGACCATAAACTTTCTGATTATTAAAACCCATCTGATTCTTTAGGGAAGGAAATCCACCAACCTCACTGGCTACGTGTGGCACCAGCCCCACACCAATGAGGTTGACTCTCGATTGCCCTCTAAAATGGCAAAGTGAGGCATATTCAAGGTGGTAGCTCATCACCTTCAAGGGGAAATTGTCCTACTGGAGGTGTCCATAACAAGGAGGAAATAATACAAACAGGTGCCCTGAGAGTTAGTCAGTATTTTAAGGGAGTTTGTGGAGGTTTAGGGAGGGAGTTCCAAAGCTTAGGATCTAGATAGCTAAAGGATGTGAGGTTTGCACAAGAGTTTAAGAATTCACATTGTCCTTGTGAATCACATCCTCAACTTGTGCAACAGAATATCTTATCACTTTTTACTTGCTTAGCTCAAAGCCGCTTTACATATTCTAGTTTACACTTTACTGTTTAATCCTTTCATCTGTGCCTCATGATAAATTTTCAAACTATCCCAACAAAGCTGAAACAGAGGGTAGCATGATCATTGTTCTGCTCAAATTGCAAAGCCCTGTGTATATCCTATGCCTGGTGATCAACTATGGGTCCAATAAGGATTCAAATACTCCCTTTATCTGTTAGCAAATCTCAAATTGGGCTGCACAAAATCTTTCACTTCCATGTTTACTGCAATAGTTTACAGATTATTACAAGGCTATTTGGCCCACACCCTCCACACAAACCTTTCTCTCCCTCTTCCTCATGCACCAATCCACCTTTCTATAATCACCTTTTTTTTGTGTTCCCAAGCTCCACATTCTCCATAGTTTCACCCAAATTCTTTTTTTGATTCCCTTTGTATTTATAGAGCCTAGCTTTAGTCCCTGTCAGAAGTGGAAACATCTTCAAGCCTACCTCAAACCCAATAAAGACAGCTGTTGGCTTTCACAGAAACATGCACAACCCAAGTAGAAAAGGCGACCCTTAATTTCCTTGCAGGGCATTTTGCAAGTGCTGTAAGGAGGGCTTAAAACTAACTTGGCAAGGGTGTGGAAGTCAAGGGACAAATTAGAAATGGAACTGATTCACAAAATACAGACAGAGAAAGCACAAGAGTATATTAAAAGTTTTAGTCACAAGGCAGTTTACATTAACAGTGCCACGAAGTTACTGTGAAAATCCCCTAGTTACCACACTATGACGCCTGTTCAGGTACACAGGCGTAATTGAGTTTCTGCTTGTGGGAGGAAACTGGAACATCCAAAGGAAACCCACACAGACACAGGGAGAACATGCAGACTCCACACAGACAGTGACCAGGGGCCAGGCATTGAACCTAGGTTTCTGATGCTGAGAGGCAGCAGTGTCAACTACTGTGGCACAGATTGCATTGTAGAAATGATATTGTGGCAATAACAGAAACCTCATTCAAACCAAGAACAGGACTTGGTGTTAAGTGTTCCCAGATACAAGGTGTTTAGAACACAAAAGGAAAGGACTTTACAATGCTGGAGAAAGGAAGATATCTTCAAGGACAGAATCAATTTGGCTAGAGTTAAAGGATGCAACTACATGCACAACATGGTCTATAGACCACCAACAAGCGACAAGCCTGCAGAGAAATTCAGAGATGCAAACATAAAAGTGTGGTTATAATGCAGGACTAGGCTGGAACAGTAGTAGCGCAAAGGGCAGAGCAGGACAAAATCGTTAGATTGTCTCCAGAGTTTTTGATAGCAGTATGTCCTTAGTTTAACAGAATATACTGTTGGACATGGTTCTTGGAAAGGAAGTGGGACATTGACACAGTGATCATTGTATAAGGTTTAGGATAACAATAGGAGAAAGAAAATAGGCAATCCAGAGTAAATCAACTGAGGGAGAGTGGGGCAAGAACAGGGTAGGCCAGGTAGACCGGAAGAAAAAGTCGAACAATGGGCTACCTTCAAAACAGAAATGGTCTGGATATAAGTCCAGGTTCATTCCCTTAAAAAGGTAGGGCAAACAAATCCAAAGTTCCCCAGATGAGAAGAGATATAAATTAAGTTTGCATATGACAGGTGTCAGGCGTGGAAAACACAGTTGAGAACCAAGGAATACAGAAGGTTCAGAGGGGAGGTGGAAAAAAAAATCACATGAGAAGTGAGGTGCAGGGGCAGAGACATGGGGAGAAGAGACTGGGAGCCCTTTTTAATGTTGGCTGCCACAGTCTTCTATAGGCTTAGAAATGGCAAGAGGAGGATTGACTGATTAGAGACTTTACACATGAGACATGGCAGAGATATTAAACGAACACTGCATCCATCTTTACAATGGAAAGTTAATCTTACCCAGGACAGGGTGATGGAGAAAATTGTTCCTAGAAATGTTGAAATTGATAAGTGTCAAATAGCCCTTGTACTGAAAAAGGGTCATAAGGATAGCCCCAGCAATTACAAACCAGTTTAACAATGGAAACATGTAGGATCATTAGGAGCCAGCATGGATTTCTAAAGAGAAATTATGCTCAACCTTTTTTTTTTGGGGGGTGGCAACAGGAAGGGTTGATGAGGTATACGTTGACTTTCAGAAGGAAAATATGAAGCAGTGCTGCAGTTATAGCTCATGGGATAAAGGGACAGTAGTAATGTGGATACAAAATATGAATGTGAGGAAGCGGAGATTAATGGTCAATAGACATTTTTCAGGCTGGAGAAACATTTGCATTGTTCTCTAGAGGTTGGGAGAAGAAATAGGAAGGGTAGACCATTCAGCCCTTCCAGCCTCCTCCACCTTTCAGTAAGATCATGGCTAATCCAAAATTCCTCATGCCCACATTCTTGTCCTTTCCCAGTAATCCTCAATTCCCTTACTGTTCAAGGATCTATCTTTCTCAGCCTTGTAAACAAGGGCTCAGCCCTGACATGTTCCATTCCAAAGACTTGCAGCCCTTAAGAAATTTTTCATCTCACTCTTAATTGGTGCCCTTTTATTCTTTGCCTATGCCCTCTGGTCCTACACTCTTCCAGTAAGAAGTCTGACAACACCAGGTGCAAGTCCAATTTATTTGATAGTAAACTCTCAAGCTTGCGAGGTTTCCTTCATCAGATGAATGGAGAATTCTAGCCTCAGACAGTACATATAACAGCACAGACAGTTTACAGATTACTGATTAGAATGCAAGTCTTTACACCTAACCTGCTATTCAAGTCTTAAAGTGGCCAACAATGTGAGTGGAAGGAGCATTGAGCACAGGTTAAAGAGATGTGTATTGCCTCCAGACAGTAGTGAGCAAGGTTTTGCAAACCCAAGCCAGTCACGGGGGTTAAGATAGTGAACCCAAGATCCCTGTTGAGACCGTCCTCATGTGCGCGGAACCTGGCTATCAGTCTCTGCTCAGCAATTCTGCGTTGCGTGTCGTGAAGGCCACCTTGGAGAATGCTTACCCGAAGGTCAGAGGCCGAATGCCCGTGACCGCTGAAGCATTCGCCAACAGGAAGGGAACAGTCTTGCCTGGTGATTGTCAAGCGATGTTCATTCATCCATTGTTGTAGCGTCTGCATGGTTTCCCCAATGTACCATGCTTCGGGACATCCTTCCTTGCAACGTATTAGGTAGACAACGTTGGCCGAGTTGCAAGAGTATTTACCATGTACCTGGTGGATGGTATTCTCATGTGTGATGTCATCATCCATGTTGATGATCCAGCATGTCACGACAGGGTGGAGTCACCAAGCAGAGACTGATAGCCAAGTTCCGCACACGAGAACGGTCTCAACTGGGATCTTGGGTTCATGTCGCACTCTCCGTAACCCCCATGACTTGCCTGGGTTTGCAAAACCTCACTTACTGTACTGTCTGGAGACAATACACATCTCTTTAACCTGTGCTCAATGCTCCTTCCACTCACATTGTCGGCCACTTTAAGACTTGAATAGCAGGTTAGGTGTAAAGACTTCCATTCTAATCAGTAATCTGTAAACTATCTGTGCTTTATATGCTCTGAGGCCAGAACTCTCCATTCACCTGACGAAGAGGGAAACCTCGCAAGCTTGTGAGTTTACTATCAAATAGTGGTTGGACTTAAACCTGTTGTCAGACTTCTTACTGTGTTTACCCCAGTCCAACATCAGCATCTCCATATTACGCTCTTCCCACAAGAGGAAGATCGTCTCAGCATTTACGCTATCAAGCCCCTGGAGAATCCTATATACTCTGTGAGATCATTCCTCTTTAGAATCTGAATATGTTTAATGTTTGCTTGCCACACTGGCGATCATCCCAGTGAACCTTCTCTGAACTGCCTCCAACAAAATATTTTTGCTTAAAGGGACCAAAATGGTTTTCAGGATCCAGATGTTTCCAGGATTCAGATCTCACCAGTTTCTTGTACAGTTGCAACAAGACTTCCCCATTCAAAAACAGGGTCAACATTCCACAAGTTTTTCTAATTATCTGCTGCACCTGTGATAGCTTCATGTTTCATGCACGTATTCTGCCAAATCTATTGCAGCTTTCTGCACTTTTTCTACTTCTTTTGTCTCCTTTCTGAAATGAGCAAACTTTCCAACTTTTTGCTCACTTTCAATATCTTGGTAAGTTGTTTGCATCCCTCTTGCATTTCCACCCATGTGTAGTCTGTTAAATTTATGATCATTCACTTCCTTCTGCTAAGTCACTAATATATATTGTAAAAAGCTGTGGTCCCAGCAGAATCCCACTGGTGGCAGGTCACCAGCTTTATCCTTACATGCTGGTTTCCTTTCCAATATACTATCTCCAACACCCCAGGTTCTTACTACTTAACCTTCTGAGGCACCTTATTGACCATCTTCTGAACCCTTGCTTTTTCTGATATATATTGATCTAGATCTTGGTGAGGAGGGGACAATTTTAAAGTTTCCAAGTGATGCAAAACTGTTTGTAAACTGAAGAGGACAGTGTAGAAACTAGCAGTAGATCATTTTGCCCATCAAGCCTGCTCTGCCATTCATTTTGATCATGGCTGATCAAATTCAATATCCTGCTCCCTGCTTTCCCCACATATCCCTTGAGCCTTCAAGCCCCAAGAGTTGAATCTAATTTCTTCTTGAAATCACACCATTTTGGTCTCAACTATATTCTGAGGTAGTGAATTCCACACATTCGTCACCCTCTGGGTGAAGAAATTTCTCTTCACCCCAGTTGAAAAAGGTTTACCCCCTATCCACAAACTCTGACCGAGTTCTGGATGCCCACACCATTGGTAGCACTTTGAATCTACCCTAATCCTAGAAATGTATAAGATTTTGAGATCACTCTTGCTCTAAACTCCAGTGAATATAATCCTAACTGATTTAGGCCCTCCTCGTACAACAGACCTGCCATCCCAGGAATCAGCCTGGTAAATCTTCACTGCACTCCCTTTATGAGCAAGGGCATCGTTCCTCAGATAAGGACATCAAAACTGTACACAATACTCCAGGTGTGGTCTCACCAATGCCCTAATTGCAGCAAAACATTTCCATCCCTATACTCAAATCCTCTTGTTAAGGCCAACATACTATTTGCCTTCTTTAAAGGCAGTTGTCCCTGCACACTTCTTTTCAGCAACTGATGCACAGGGACCCCAAGGTCTCTTGAGTATCCACCTCAAAATTTATACCTATTCAAGTTATAGTCTCACTCCCTATTATTGCTACCAAAGTGGATAGCCTCATTTGTCCACATTATACTGCATATGCCATCACTGGCCAGCACAGTAGTAGATTGGCCATGCTAAATTGCCCCTTAATGTCCAAAGATGTCTGGGGATTACTGAGGTTATAGAATCCTAACAATGCAGAAGGATGCCAATCGGTCCATCAAATCTGCACCAACCACAATCCCACCCAGGCCCTATTCCTGTAACTCCATATATTTATCCTGCTAAACTTCCAACACTAGGGTCAGTTTAGCATTGCCAATCAACCTAACCTGCACATCTTTGGACTGCAAGAGGAAACCTATACAGAAATGGGAAGAATGTGCAAACTTCACATATTGAGAGTGACCCAAGCTGGAATTGAATCTGGGTCCCTGGTGCTGAGGCAGCAGTGCTAACCACAATGGCACACGAAGGGGAAAGAGGTTGGCTAAGAGGCTCTGTTGGAGAGTGGGTGCAGAATCAATAGGCCAAAGGGCCTCCTGCACAGTAGGGATGAGATTCTATTCTAAATTCTAATCATTGAAGGTAAGCCAAGAGGAGATTTTGATAGAAGTGTTCAAAATAATGAAGATAGCCTATACAAGGAGAAACTGTTCCCACTTGCAAAAGGATCAAGATCAAGAGGGCACAGATAACAAGGACACCTGCCAGACTCCTACTTATTGACTACAGCTCAGCCTTCAACACTATTATTCCCACGAAACATCTCCAAACTTAGCACCTCCCTCTGACTGGATCCTGAACATCCTAACTCAGACCAGTCAGTAAGGACAGGCAATAACACCATGATTCTCCTCAACCCTGGTGCCCTACAAGGCTGTGTTCTCAGCCCCCTATTCTACACGCAAGACTGTGCAGCCAAAATCCTCTCCAATTTGATTTAAGTTTGCTGACGGCACCACCGTAGTGGGTCAGATCTCAAGCAAACAATGACAAAATAAAGTCCAGCAATGAAAGAATCTGGTGAACTGGTGCAGCAACAATAATCTTTCCTACAATGTCAACAAAAAGGAGATTGTCATCGCCTTCAAGCATAAAAAAGGAGAACATGCCTCTGTCTACATCAATAGGTACAAAGTAGAAAGGGTCAAGGGCTTCAAGTTTTTAGGTGTCTAGATCACCAACCTTTCCTGGTTTCCCCATGCCGACACTATAGTTAGGAAAGCCCATCAACCCCTCTACTTTTTCAGGAGACTGAGGATATTTGGCATGTCAGCCATAACTTACCAACTTTTACAGATGCGCCATAGAAACCTTGCTCTGCCAAGACTGCAAAGGTCATGAATGTAGCCCAATCAATCTCTCAAACCAATGTCTCATCCATTGACTCCGTCTACACTTCCCACTGCCTTGGCAAAGCAGCCAGCATAATCAAGGACCCCATACACTCCGAACACGCTTCCACCTTCTTCTGGAAGAAGGATACAGAAGTTTGAGCCCAATCAACTCAAGAACAGCTTCTTCTCTGCTGCTGTCAGACTTTTGAATGCAGTTATCTTGCATTAAATTGAACTTCATCTACGTCCTAGCTACGACTGTAACACTACATTCTGCACTCTCGTTTCCTTCTATGAATGGTATGCTTTGTCTGCATTGTGCGCAAGAATCAACACCTTTACTGTATCTTAATACATGTGACAATAATAAATCAAATTTAAAGTGATTTGCAAACAAAGCAACAAGTGGTTTCAGGTCTGGAATGCACTGCCTGGAAGTGCGATGGGGACAGGTTCAATTGGAACCATTAAGGAGGCATTAGATAATTAATTGTATAGAACAACATGCAGAGGCATGCATTTGTCAATGTACTGGAATAAAGTGAACCGCATTGCTTCTTGCATGCTGTGCAGAAAGCATACAATTCATAGAGTACATAGGGGAGAAAGAAAGGGGATAAAAGGAATATGTGCAGACTGCCAATAGGATGAGGATAAAGATCAACTGAATGTCAGGATTCAAGGTAGAACATTTTGGACAGAGATGAGGAGACATTTCTTCACCCAAGAGTGGAGAGCTTGTGGAGTTCATTACCACAGGAATTAGTTGATGCCAAAACATTGGACGTATTCAAGAGGCAGCTGGATAGCATTTGGGGCAAATGGGACCAAAGGTTATACGGAAAAAGCAGGATGAGGCTATTGAGTTAGATTATCAGACATCATGAATGACAGAGCAGGTTTGAAGGGTCAAATGGTTTCCTCCTATCCTATGTTTCTATACATGATAAGACCATTCAAAATGGTGAGAGTAGCAGGGAAGAAGCTGTCCTGGAGTCTGTTGGCATATGACCCAACTTGTCTCTTTTTTCCCCCCCGATGGAAGGTGGAACAGAGAATATCCAGGGTGTGGGGGGTCCTCGATTACACTAGCTGCTTTTGAGGCAGTGGGAAGCGTAGACAAAATCAACAGATGGGAGGCTAGTTTGCATGATGGATTGGGTTACGTTCCTTGCAGTCTTGGGTAGAACAAGAGCCATACCAAGATGTGATACAACCAGAAAGAATGCTTTCTATGGTGCATGTATAAAAAGTTGCGGAGTAGTAGCAGCTGACATACCAAATTTCCTTAATCTCCTGAGAAAGTAGAGGTGTTGGTGGGCTTAACTCTAGTGTCCGGAGGGTGGGGAAGGGAGCACAGATTGGTGATCTGAACATCTAGAAACTTGAAGCTCTGACCACTTCTACTTCATCCTCATTGATGCAGATAGGGGCATGTTATTCACTACATTTCCTAAAGTTGATGGCTAGCTTCGTTTTACTGACATTGAGGGAGAAATTATTGTTGTCACATCAGATTCTCTTTCCTGTAGTCCATCTTGTCATTGTTTGAGATTTGATCCAGGTGGTGTCCTTAGCTAACTTGGAAAAATGGAGTTGGAGGGGAATTTGGTCACAGTCATCACAGTAAGGGGGCTGAGGACAGCCTTGCAGGGCACCAGTGTTGAGGATAATTGTGGAGATGGTGTCATTACCTATCCTTACTGATAGTGGTCTATGGGTTAGGAAGTAGAGGATCCAGTTGCAGAGGGAGGAGCAGAGCCCCAGGCCATGGAGTTTGAAGATGGATTTTGTTGGAATTATGTTGAAGACTGAGTTGTAATCAATAAATGGGAGTCTGACAGTGTCCTTGTTATCCATTTGTTCCAAGATTTGGGTGTACAGCCAAGGAGATAGCATCTGGTGGACCTGTTGTGATGTGAACTGTATTGGGTTCAAGCAATCTGGAAGGCCGGGGTTGGTGTGTGCCATGACTAACCACAAGAGCCAGTACTAACATGATAGACCAAGTGGCCACCTTCTGCAATTACTTAATCTCATCTCTTTTGATGCTTTCTGCTATTCTCATTTTTGCCAATATCTCCAGCCCTCCCACTTGTTTAAATGCAGCTGTGGTTTAGTATCCTCCCAATCAGCAGGTCGAGTTCAGACTTCACTCCAGAA
This sequence comes from Carcharhinus amblyrhynchos, assembly GCF_965287045.1. NCBI lineage: Eukaryota > Metazoa > Chordata > Chondrichthyes > Carcharhiniformes > Carcharhinidae > Carcharhinus > Carcharhinus amblyrhynchos. Next base: position 2,956,902 of record NC_137332.1, on the reverse strand, counting down.
ACTGGAATGCGTAACCCAGTTTGACACACTAATGCTGTACTGGAGGTGCCATCTCACAGATGAATGGTTCCTCCCACATCTGTCACAGGTGTACAGAAAATATTCTGTTCCCCCAGTGACACAGTAAATATATACCCCTCTCATTTGGTGTTTGAGGAAGCTTGCAATGCACGCTTCCAACACAGGATCAGCAACTATATTTCTGAAGCACCTTCAGAATTGCCAGATATGAAATATGTAATAAATCTACAAGTTCTTTCTTCCTCACTGGCCCAACTCTCGGGTTTGCACAAACACACAAGCCACTCAGATCAAAGCAATTAGGAATGTTTCAAAAGAAAAAGTGCTTCTTGTGACCTCCTGAAGCACGATGAGAGTATTCCTCGACGCATTGCTAATCTACAAAAGCCATTTACTGAGTTTCAAACAATCTAGTCACCAAAGTAGTGGGCAACAGAATCCTATAAAATTATTTAATATCCAACTGCTGGCCAAGATTTAACTGAGCAGGTTGAAGTTGGGCTGTATTTTTCAAACTGGACAAGCAAGGGGTCTTAAAACATCTTCAACCACAGGTGAACTCGCATGGGATCAGAGGTGAGCTGGCAAGATGGATACAAAATTGGCTCGGTCAAAGAAGACAGAGGATAACAGTGGAAGGGTATATTTCTGAATGGAGGGCTGTGACAACCTGTGTTCCTCAGGGGTCAGTGCTGGGACCTTTGCTGTTTGTAATATATATATATATATATATATATATAAACGATTTGGAGGAAAGTGTAACTGGATTGATTAGTAAATTTGTGGATGATACAAAAGGTTGATGGATTTGCGGATAGCAATGAGGACTGTCAAAGGATACAAGATGTAAATTGGTTGAAGACTCGGAGATGGCAGATGGAATTTAATCCTGACAAACGAGGTAATGCATTTTGGAAAGTCCAATACAGATAGGAAATATATAGTAAATGGCAGAACCCTTAAAAGTATAGATAGGCAAAGGGATCTGGGTATACAGGTCACTGAAAGTGGCAATGCAGGTGGAGAAGGTAGTCAAGAAGGCATACGGCATGCTTGCCTTCACTGGCCGGGGTATTGAGTTTAAAAATTGGGAGGTCACGTTGACGCTTTATTAGAACATTAGTGAGGGCACACTTGGAATGTAGTGTTCAATTCTGGTCACCAAACAACCAGAAGGATGTGGAGGCTTTGGAGAGAATACAGAAAAGGTTTACCAGGATGTTGCCTGGTATGGAGGGCATTAGCTATGAGGAGGGGTTGGAGAAACTTGGTTTGTTGTCACTGGAGCAATGGAGGTTGAGGGGAGAACTGATTGAAGTCTACAAGATGTGAGGGGCATGGACAGAGCAGATAGTCAGAAGCTTTTTCCCAGGGTGGAAGAGTCAGTTACTAGGGGGCACAGGTTTAAGGTGCGAGGGGCAAGGTTTAAAAGGAGATATACGAGGCAGATATTAGAGTGGTAGGTGCGTGGAACTCGTTGTGGGGGTGGGGGGGGAATAGTGACTTTTAAAGGGGCATCTTAACAAATACATGAATAGGATGGGAATAGAGGGATATGGTCCCTGGAAGGGTTGGGAGTTTTGGTTAAGTCAGGCAGCATGCTTGGTGCAGGCTTAAAAGGCTTGTTCCTGTGCTGTGATTTTCTTTGTTCACAACCCCATTGAGCAACAATGGATCTTGCAAACAAATCATGGTACACCTCATTGATTGCATTGGATACCCAAGTACAATAGAACCCAGTTCTATGCTGGAAAATCTCAGCAAGTCTGGCAGCATCTGTAAGGAGAGAAGAGCTCACATTTTGCTTTGACTCAAAAAACAACTCTCCCTCTCTTTACAGGTACTGTCAGACATGGGATTTTCTAGCTTCTGCAGTAATTTGTTTTTATTGGAACCATATTCTATTCTTTCAAACAAAACACTCAGAAGGTGGTGTGCTACAAGGCCCTAGGATTCAATAAGGAAACTAGTTAGAGAAGCAGGTCAGAGTGGGTGAAGAAATGTTCCATTACCTGGAGCTGATCAGCTGTGAAGCTGGTCCGTGCTCGTTTGGTTGGTTTGGGTTGAACCACATCTTGTTCTGTTGGTAATGCTCCTTCCACAGTCACTCCATTCCCTACAAGAATTCAGTTGCAGTCTCAAAATTGTGCAAATCAAAAAGAATATCTAAAAATAACTTTGCACGTGAGAATGAAAATCAGTGTGCAAGACCCACATTCACACCCAAAATTCAGTTCAAAAGCCTGATTTACACGAGTTTCTTGAACAGACATTCAGCACAGCTGTTGCTATGGCAAATCTCTTGTCCTTACAACTTCAGCCCCCTTCCGTCACACCACTCCTGACAGGTTTGCTTTAAAATTTAGCTGCACACAAGTTCGTGGCAATGTCCCTTTAAGCATTTGTGAGATATAGAACAAGTCTAGGCTGTTATATGGCCATGCACCCACACGGCTTAGCGTTTCTCCCCTCAATTCAAGTGGCACAGCTGTCTTAAATCACCAACTTAAATGGCAGCTTGTAAAAGGACTCCCATTCTTGACCATGCAATTGTTCAGCTCTCAATTACCTCTACCCCTGCCCAGTCTTTCCTATGCTAAATCCTTTAATGTTGGCACAATATCACATCCAAATTGCTGCAGGAAAGGAAGTCACACTGTAACCTGATCATAAACCAATCACCAAAAGAAAAATCACTGCTGTAAGAGCTTTCAAATATGCATGTGCTCACATTACAAACTCCATTCTCAACCTTCCTGGGACTGGAAATGAGAACAAAGTTTATTAAAACGTAATAAGATTGCTAAAGGCTTTTATAGTTACTATGAAAAATGCAAGATGCGTATCCAGAAAGTTAATTGAATTACAATGTGTTTCATAGATATTCCATGGATTTTTAGTACCCAGGTTTTGGTTAATGAAAACCAACTTCTCCTATTTCACTGTTCAGTCCACAAAACAGTAAAAATCTTTTGCTGGTGGCATTATATAAAGTCAAACAAAAAAAAACCCAAGTGCTCATGATCCAAATAAAGATATTTGCTGAGGGTATTTTGAAGTGAATCAAGTATTCATCTTAAAAGTTTAATAGAGAAATTAGAGTGAATTTAATGCCCCAATTACGGTTTCAGAAATTCAATATTTTTGGCCATGGATTGCAAACGATTTAAGCAATTAAAGATAAAAACAAAATACAGCACAGAAAGCAATGTCCCATTGTGCCTGTACCTCAAGTAGATCCAGCCATCTAAACACCACTTCCTGTATCCTACAAGATTGTTAAAAACACAGCAATGTGCATTTAATTGGGCTCAAATTATCTAAAAGCAGGGCATCAGCAAACAGAAGTGACTAAACTATAGGGCATCAAAATAAATTGGAAATTAATTGCACCAAATTGTTAGTTTGCCTTAAAGAAGTTTAACCAGAAACTTAACTGGACTTGCCACAAAAATACTGTAATAAGAACAAAACCTGTCTACCATTTATGGGAATCAAGTCAGGAATACCCTCCACTTGTCTGGATGAATACAATTCAAGCAGCTAATTTTCAGAACAGCCAATTGATTTACACCCATCAAATACTGGAGCAGTGATTGCAGTGTTCATTATCTATAAAATGCATTGCAATTCTCCAAGGCCTTTAAGAAATAGGAGCAGGAGTAGGCCATCTAGCCCCTTGAACCTGCTCCACCATTCAATGAGATCATGGCTGATCTGATAGTGGTTCAGTTCCACTTAACCACCTTCTCCCCAAAATCCTTAATTCGCTTATTGGTCAAAAATCTGTGACTTAACACATTTAACGAGGTAGCCTCCACTGCTTCAATGGGCAGAGAATTCCAGAGATTCACTACCTTCTGGGAGAAGTTCCTCCTCAACTCTGTTCTAAATTGAACCCCAGTATTTTGAGGCTGTGCCCTCTAGTTCTTGTTTCCATTGTAAATGGAAATAATCTGCTTCTACCCTGTCTAGCCCCTTCGTTATCTTATATATGTCTCTAAGATCTCCCCCCAGCCTTCTAAACTCCAACGAGTACAGTCTACCCAATCTCTCCTCATAAGCTAACCCCCTCATGTCCAGAATCCACCTGGTGAACCTTCTCTGCACCCTCTCAAATTAATATATCCTTTCTTAAATAAGGGGACCAAAGTTGCACACAGTACTCTAGGTACGGCCTCACTAGTACCTTGTACAATTGCAGCAAAGATCTCCCTTCTTTTATACTCATCCCCCTCGTGATAAAGGCCAACATTCCATTCACCTTCTTGATCACCTGCAGACTGAGTTTTTGTGATTCATGCACAAGGACCCCCAGATCCCTCTGCACAGTAGCATGTTGTAATTTTTCACCATTTAAGTAATTGTCCATTTTACTACTATTCCTTCCAAAGTGGATAACCTCACACTTGCCAACATTATTCTTTGTCTGCCAGAACCTCACCCACTCAGCCTATCCAAATCTGTCTGTAGACTTTGTGTCCTCCACGCAACTGGCTTTCCCACTCATCTGGTCATCCACAAACTTTGTTACTCTACACTCAGTCCCCTCCTCCAGATCGTCTATGTATATGGTAAACAGTCAAGGCCGCAGCACCAATCCCTGCAGCACCCCACTAATCACCAATTGGCAACCGGAAAAGCACCCATTTATTCCTTCTCTGCTTCCTGTTAATTAGCCAATCCACACCAACACTTTACTCCCAACTCCATGTACCTTTATCTTATGCAGCAACCTTTTGAGAGGCACCTTATCGAATGTCTTCTGGAAATCTAAAAACACCACATCCACTGGTTTTTCTTCCTTAATGATAGATTCCAACATTTTCCCAACTACAGATGTTAAGCTAACTGGCCTTTAGTTACCCACCTTTTGTCTACCTCCCTTTTTAAACAATGGCGTTACATTAGCTGTTTTCCAATCAGCTGGCACCTCCCCAGAGTCCAGCGAATTTTGATAAATGACAACTAATGCATCTGCTATTACTTCTCCACTTCTTTCAGTACCCTGGGATGCATTCCATCCAGACTCAGGGATGTGTCTGCCTTTAGTCCCATTAGCCTAACCAGCACTACCTCTTTAATAATAGTGATCGTTTTAAGGTCCTCACCCCCTACAGTCCCATGACTGTCAATTATTGGTGAGCTATTTGTGTCCTCCACTGTGAAGACCAAAAAACAACTTAAGGCCTTGGCCATCTCATCATTTCCCATTATTAAATCCCCATTCTCATCTTCTAAGGGTCCAACATTTACTTTAGACACTCTTTTCTGTTTTATATATTTAGTAAAAGTTTTTAACTATCAGTTTTTATATTTTGTGCTAGTTTACTTTCATCGTTTTTCTTTACTGCTTTTAGTAGTTCTTTGTTGATTTTTAAAGCTTTCCCAATCTTCTAATTCCCCACTAATTTTGGCCACTCTGTACATATTGGTTCGTAATTTAATACTCTCCTTTACTTCCTTAGTTATCCACAGCTGGTTATCCCTTTTCTTACATTCCTTCTTTTTCACTGGAATATATTTTTGCTGAGTACTGAGAAAAATCTCCTTAAAAATCCTCCACTGTTCCTCAGCTGTCCTACCAACTAATCTGCACTCCCAGTCTACATTAGCCAACTCCACCCTCATCCTATTGTACTCCCCCCTTGTTCAAGCAGAGGACACTGGTTTGGGACTCTACTTTCTCACCCTCCATCTGTACTAGATATTCAACCATATTGTGATCACTCATTCAAAGCACCATCAAGCAATTGGAATACAAGATAGCAGGCACAGGAATACTACCAACTTCAACATATTGTTCCAACTTGGTGATAATGCTACACTGGGAGAATCTTCACAGATTGCAATGGCTCAAGAGACAGTTCACCAATACCTTTAATAAATGCTAGTCTTGTCAGTGACATCCACATACAAAAAGGATATTTATATACATTTAACAACCTACAGTAAATGACTGCAGGGTAGGAAATGCATCAACCAAATATGCACACAGCAACGTTCCACAGCCAGAATTGCAGTAATCCCCCACATTGACTGAGGGATAACTGTATCAAGACGATATAACTCAACTGTTCTTCTTTAAAATAGTGCCATGGGATTTCTATTACATCCAACGAGGGTAGGTGAAGCCCAATTCAACATCTGGCCTAAAACACAGCACTGTTAATAGTGTAGCATTCCCTTAGCTCAGTGCTGACCTAGAGGTCAAGCTAGATTTTTGTGCTCAAGTCCCTGGAGTGGGACTTGAACCCACAACCTTTTGGTTCTGGCCACTACTAAAGTCAAGATTTCCATTACCACAAAGTCATCAAGTCTTGGAATGAGTAGAAAGCTCCCAGTTTGCCCTTAAGGGATCTTGGTTGCTAATGCCAGAATCAAGTCTCCAGGAATTAAAATCCAATCTTCTGATATGAGCATCTTGAGGAAAAATAATGAAAGGGGCAGTTTGTTTTAAGTGCAAACTGATTTACACATTATTAGAATCAGAGATGGGGGAAGGGCAGCTTGATTGAATCAAGGATCATCCAATGATATTGAGAATGCTCACTTTCAGATTGGCCATGGGAAGTTTGGCCATCTGATGATGACAGTATTGGCAACCAACAGCACAAGTTCTGATCTGGGAAGAATAATTGAAGGCAGTCTCCTGGAATATATCCAACCAGATTTAGCAATTGCCATTACTAAATAGTCAAAATGTTTCAAAAAAATTACCATTTTCAGCTGCCCTCTTGAGGTTGTCCAACATGCAATCATAGTGTATTCGACAGAGGACTTTTTCTTCCACCAGAGCGAACTCCTCCCCAGTGGACAGCTGCCTCTTGCAGGAGAAGCAAGCAAAACAGGCCAGATGATAAACATTGCCTTTGGCCCTCCGGACCCAGTCTGTTGAATGGATGTGTCTGCCACAGCGAGAGCAACGAGTTCCATACCGCCTGTTAAAACAAACAGGATCGAGTTGGGCTGCAAGTTAAGAGGGTGCAATAAGTCACTAAACTCTGCAAATAAAACAGTTGGTACTTCTTTCTCCTATTGAGACCCAACTGCTGCATTCTAAAGAATGGGAGCAAAAAGATTTGCATTTCTATAGCATCTTTCTTTAATTCTGGACATCCCAAAGCACTTTCCAGCTATGAGGTGCTATTGAGGCATAGTCACTGTAGTAATGTAGGAAATGGCATCAAGTTTGTGCACAGCAAGCTCCCAGCAATGTGACATAACCCGATAACTATTTTACAGATGTCAGATGAAGGATAAAACATGGACATCAGGACAGTAAGAAGTCATCTATCCACCTTTCAAATAGTGCCATGGGATCTTTTACGCTCAACTTGAGAGCAGACATGGCTTTAGTTTAACATTCCCAGCAAACACCTCCAACAGCAAAGCACTCCATCAGTGCCATGTGCTCACATCTATGGAGGGGGCCTTTTTTCCTCAGGACCCAAGGTGAAGATTTGGTGTTATGACAGTGAAATGTCACACAAATTGTTCAATTATTGGGTTTCAGGTGAGTCATAGAATAAGGCTGTGTGTGCACAACCATACAGCAATGCAGTTCACTCAGGTTGCCCCAGTTCAAATCTACACATGCAGAACTGGAAACAGACAACTCCTCACACAGTTAATTGGAGGGAGTTATCTATTCTGCCACTCAGATTATGGCTGATCTTTAACCAAACCCCAGTACCTGCCTTTGGCCAATATCCCTGAATACCATCAATGTCAGATTCAATCCAGCATCAATTTTTTGTGCGCGCGTGTAGGGGCACCTGGAATGTGGATGGACACAGGGATTATTAAAGAGGGCACGGATAGCCTTCTAGAGGAAAAAAAACTCCCCATTTCCAACAATGCTATTCACTGTGTGGTAGATGGTAGCGTTAGGAGAGTTAGTTAGCTCAGTTGGCTGGCTTATGATACAGACCGGAGCCAGCAGTGTGTTCAGTTCCCGTACCGGCTGAGGTTATTTATGAAGACCCCCCTGCCTTCTCAACCTTGTCCCTCGCCTGAGGTGAGGGAATCCTCAGGTTAAAAATCACCACCAGTCAGCACCCCGCCCCCCAAAAAGGGGCACAGCCCATGGTCATCTGGGACAAAGGCGACTGTGCCTAATCGGCAGTGTGAGGCGTGAAGTTGAAACGAGACAGACGCCACCCAGTACAATTGTCATCCAGTATACACACACACAAAATCAAACAAAGTCCTGCCCGAAAGGAATTGTGGAGCCCCTCTTCAGTCTGAAAGTTCTAGGGATATTTCAGAATTCCCTGAGCTCGGAAACTTCTCCTATTCGAAATGCTGCATTTGGGATTTACAATAACTCACTTCTCCCCGCGAACTGGAGTTAGGTTTGCCACACAGTCCCGGAGTTAAACTGGTCGGTACCAACCTTCAGAAAAACCCGATGCGGTTATTTAAAAAGCGGTACCTGAAATAATCCAGTTTGCAAAATATCTCTTGATCCTTAATGTAACAGCTGGTGTGTCTGCCCAGGGAGGTTTTACACACACTACACGCCAAACACCGGACGTGCCAACATAGCTCGTTCACCTGGACAGGTAGAAAACGCAAAGTTAGTTGGATGGCCCTGGATGGGACATGGATTCAAATGGGAAGAGGCCCATACTGGAACTAGCAACATTCGAGTGGTTATATCCACCAGGGCCAGAGACCGAAAGGAACCCGCATTCAGATCGCGCCCGACGTTTAAAGTATTACAATAAATAAGGCCAATAACTGGTTTTAAAGTCACTAGCAGAATAACTGGGAAATAGACAATTACGCAGTTGTGCGCTGCCTGAAACGCGGTGGAAACAGATTCAACAACAACTTTGAGGGGGGAATTGGGGGAACCCTAGAGGAAGTGCAGGGCCAATGGAATTAGCGAAATCGGCCTCATGACTCGCATTTTGCCCCCATGATTCTAAATGTTCCCTTTGAAATATCCAAATCTTTTATTATCCAAGCAGAGCCTTGGTTCAGCATCTTGGGATGTGGGCACCACAGATTCATCTCATCCTAATTGCCCCGAGGGAGTGGCGAGAGATCTTGAACTGTTAAATTTCGCCGTAGCAATTGGCCAGGACTGGGGGAGCAGTTAATGACATGTAGCCCCCTAACCCGGTATGGCTGACATTTTCTTCCTAGAGGAAAAAAAAGGACATCCCTGAATCAGTTGGATTAAAAATGAACAGACCTTCAGAGACACTTTTTAAAAAACGGCTATTTCGCTCCCAAACTACTGACGGTGGGGTTTAATTCAGATGTGTGGTTTACTAGTCCAGTAATATTTAAATCATTAGACCACAATGCCCATACAGTCCCCAGTCTGGCGAATGTTTGCAAAAAGGTCAGATGGGACGGAACACGCTCCGACTACTAGTCTGTGGACCAGAGGAAAGAGTTTAAAAAGATTAACCAGGTTGCGGGGCGGGGGTTGCAGAAGGCAAGGGAGGCCGACACTACAGAGAGCATCAAGGGAACGCGTTTACAGGAGTTTTAATGCAGACACGACCTGACCCCCTGAGCTAACATTGTCAAATATGAACATCCCACACAGAATTATGGAAACCAGACAGATTGATAAAAGGTCACCTGGACTGGAAACGCTAGCTCTATTCTCTCTCCTTACAGCTGTTGCCAGAACTGTTGAGATTTTCCAGCATTCTCTCTTTTGGTTTCAGATTCCAACAGTAATTTGCTTTTACCCAGATAAATTCAGTGTTGAAATACGAGGAAGTAAAACAAAAACTGGACAATTTATTGTAACGGAAAATGGCAGCAACCAATTTGCGGGCAGCAAGCTCCCATAAGAGATACTGAGATGAACAGGTTATCTGACCTGATTTGTATTAAGGTTGTTGGATAAAATGTTGGTCAGAACTTCTCCCAAACACGGAACACTAACGGGTTTAACCAAGGGCCAGGGAATGGGTCAATAACCCAGACTTGGGTCAGGATTTCGTTGAACACAGCCTCCTGATCCAGAGGAGAGACTGCCACCCCCCAGAATTAAAAATTCCAAAATACAGGCTGCTTTAACAGCAAACCTTACACTGGACTGTTCAGATCGATGACCCCCTCGCCACTGTCCTTGCAGCCGAAACCAGTTCGTGCCATTCCCCGTCCAGGCTGCGTGTTGGACATTCAGACTGTCCCGTCTCTGGTCACTTGGGCCGGTTCTGGATTTTTTTTTGGCGGGGGGGTGGGGGGTGGGGGTGCTCAGTTATCGCTCTCACCTTCAGGAGGTACCGATCCACAATCTCCAGCCCGCAGCTGCTGCAGAGATTCCTCCCGCTTCTGGAGACCATTGACTGAGGGGAGGACGGCGGCGAGGTCGGCGTGGCTGGGGAACAGGAATCTTCTTTCACAACTCGATCAGAATTAGTCTGAGAAAGGGAACAAAACAAGTCACACACACAATCAGCCCACGGCTAAACAGAGCATCTCAAACAGATATTCCAATACATGGAGATTTTTTTTTATATATAAATAAGGCGATAGAGGCCGGGTACCAAACTGCAAGAGCTTCTTGGCTTCCGAATTCTTCCCAAGGGAATGGAGAAGATAGTTTCTGGGTCACTCGACATGGTTAGAAACTGTAAAAAGAGCAGAGATTTGGAGAGTTTCTAGCACGTTCTCTGAACTAGTTGCCTGCCTCAGTCTTTTAACATCAACAATATTTCTCAGCCCCCGCCCCCTCAAAAATAAGTATTAACCCCACTCGCCGTGACAACGCTGATAATCATTAGAGATGTGTTTTGGATAAATACCCTTCATTCGGTTTACAGAAAGCAGAGCAGGTACTGGGGTGAATCTTTAGCTTTCAACTCCCGTGTCAGGGGTTATTGTGGTCCAAATGTTTGGAGCAACTCCGCTTCCCTTCAACTTGCACAAAGCTTTTCATTTATACCAATTCCTAGCGCCAGGTCAAATCAGATTGGGGGGGGAAAAGAGAAGGAAAATTGATTTTTTTTTCTCCTCAACAATTAAAGCAGCCCTTGTTCTATCCAGAACGCATTTGAAAGGGTAACCTAGAGGTGAAGAGGTTTAATGGGGACACTTGAAAGATAATTACAGCTTAGTCCACTCCGGTTCAGGACTGTTCGATTGACAATTTGAAGAAAAGGAGGGACAATTAGCAGCGCAGGTGATTCGCGTTAACTGTCCCGGGTTACAAAGTCGACAAGATTCCCCCCCCCTCCCACCCCGAGAGAGGAAAAAAACACACACACAAGGGGATAATGTTCTAAGGTTCAACACCAGAAGCCCCAGCCAAACATAATCCCCTGTCTAAGTCAGGCTGGGGGAAGCAGTATTCTGAGCTCTCACTGGGGAGAATGGTTATGTGAACAAGCTCCCCGCTCCCATTAGGGTTTTTGTACCGGGTTCAATCCGGAACCAAGCTGCCTGCCTAACTAGCAAATCGCTTGAAAGACAATTTAACCAGAAAACAATGTCTTGGCTACATTAAACCCCTGATATCTACCCGGAATATACGATTCACAACAATTATTCAACAACGCAACCCCCTCCTCACGCACCCCCCCCCCCCCCCCACCAACTAACCCTACACAAAACTCCACACCCATTAACCCTACACTAATAGGCCAGCTTCTCCCGCTAATCCTACACATAAAGGACTGCCCCCCACCCCCCCAAAAAAAAAGCCCTCCTGAAGTTGGTGTCGAACCCGCATCAATCTGGAGACTCTGGTCATTTCACTCTCGGTGGTTTTGGGGGTCTTTAATCCGCTCATGACGGACTCCTTAACCACATCGATTCCAGCAGCCGCCTGGGCGATTCTCTCTTTTGGGAGAAACGTCGATCCATTTGACAGAAAAGGGACCTGACACTCAGCACATCGCCCCCCTTCCCTTTCCTTCCCTTCAGATTCTAGGTCGTGTCCGGGTTTAATAAAGCTGTAATTAAAAAGTTTAAAAGGCAGTTTCTCTCACCTTCTGGAAGCAGGCACCGGTAGTGTGAGTCTGTTTGCCTTCCATGCGATACACTAGCAGCTCAGTACTTCTCCAGTACATTGCATTCAGAACGCGTACTCCGCTCACATAACATACACAAATAAAACCTTCCTTGTTTCCTTTTTTTCGGGGTGGGGGGGGGGGGGGGGGTGCTTGCTTGGGGGTGCTCAGAAATGTTCCTTCTTCGATTCCTTCCCGGGTCCCGACTTTCAACTGGCTCCCGTCGATTGAACAAAAGGTTACCTTGGCGGATAGAACTTCGTTTTTTAAAAAAAAGTTTATTTTTTTTTCGTTAACCACACCTCTTCAACCGAGGTACAGCCCTTAGGGGACCAGTAAGAATTTTAGTTCACACAGAGGGTAGCTCTGAGGGATCTGATCCCCTCCCGTCTCTGCTGTCCAACTAACAACAAGCATTATCTCATGAAGCCCTTATCTTTCATCAGTTACACCAGTCTACTGAAATCTAAACACCGACTCACGTTACGTCCCGCAGCCTTTACAAGGGAAACAAGCCGAACACAAACATTTACAGTGGCTGCACGCCATATTCCCTGGGTGTTATTCTTTTTTTCCCTCTCGGGGGGGCGGGGGGAGGAGTAGAGGACACTGGTTTCCTCTGAATACTTGGGTGCAGATTAGTGTGTGAGTGACTGGTGGTTAGTAACTTTCCATCAATACCTGACAAGCATCTGAACCATATTTTAATCATGACAGTTTGAAATAATGCCCACGAGGAACCGAGTGTTAATAATGATAAATTATGGGGCTTTCTCTTTAAAATGGCAAGTCTCCATAAACACAGTCGCACCTCCACCCTCCCCCCCATATTTAAACGAAAAAACCTGTTTTACTTTACAATTGTGTCTGACAGATTCTCCCGTCTGTTCAGACACACCTGGAGTAGTTTAAGCGCTATATAACACGGACACTGGTACTCGCTGCCCTGATTGGGATTTCTCTCCGCTGCTCACATTATGTGGTGTTTGGAACCAGAGAGTGGTTCAATGGATCGCTCGTGGTCAATATCTGACAGGTGAAATGCTGCATTCATACATTTCCCCGAAATGCGAAGCGATGTTGGTTATATACACACACATACCTGTTTCTATAGGATCAGTCACACACAATATAAGATAAAGTTGGTCACTCTCAGACGCGCACACAAAAACAATCCTTCGTATGTACATAGATAGTTAATCACCCGTTCATATAGATATAGGGTCAGCCACACACACACATGTATAATTTCTGACCCAACCAGTATCAGGAGTTGTTCTGGTTGACAATGCATGTAGATATTTATATTCTACTGTACGAACATATTGCTAACAAACTGAATTGAATGTTAGCGTCTCACATGGTATTTGGCAATTCCTGAAGAATGGTCCATGATATTTATTCTATCAAAACTCTCAGACTGTTCTCACTGGCGGAACAGGTTTGGCAAATACACCAAGCTTTGTTTTGCTCTAATGCGAGACGGTTGAGTAAATTCGGCAGCGACATCAAACGGGAATTGGCCACATGTAGCGAGAAAAGAGACATTTCCAGGGAAAGAGGGGGATAGGACGGGGCTTGGCGCATGCAATGATGGACCGAATGGCCACGTTATCTGCGTTATGGCAGAATTTTCTTACAGTTTGATATGGTTTGAAACCACGCTATGTTGGGGAAGGTTGAATCCCTCCTATTTCACACGATTCTTAAGAATAACCCAGGCTGGTTCTCCATAATGCTTCCTTTAAACTCCGGAATAAATCAGGCACCAAGCTGCAAGATCACATTTTGGGGTTTTTTTTGCAAATAAAAATGAATCGGGGTTTTAATTTAATTGTTAACGGTGCTGGAAAATTCACATTTCGGCAACAATTTGGGGCCAAGAAAGTATAAAGGAGTAATGATTGTGTTTAATCTAATACCCCCTGGTGCAATTAAATTGAGTGAAGGAGCGGGAACGGGCCAGCTGTCTGCCGCTGAGGAGAGAGTCATTCTGGGAGCACAAAGGCCGATCATTATTAAAACTGTTTTGGGGGCATTTTTATTTAAATTTATTGAAATATTTGGCAGAGTGGAAAGAGCTTTATCAACGGCTATCATTACAGCCAGGATCCAGAGAAGGTGGAATTGATATTCTTGCCACACTTGGGATTTGACAGTGGTAAGATTAAGACGGATGTAAGCAACCTTTTTCCTAAATCCAGCAGCGTCCGAAACAGGGGTTTCAAATCAGCGGGAATGGTATAAACGCAATAATATTTGCAAGTTTTAGCCATACGAACGACAACTGCAGGAGGGAGTGAGTTCGATCACTAGCATTGCTACTGCTGAGCTAACTTTTCACTGACTATGTCTCCAAACTACAAAGTTTTCTCTTAAATCGCAAATCGGCGAATTTTTTAAAAAAAATCAATTTGAAACGTAATACCAGCGACATGTGTACGTGTGTGTGTGTGTGTGAGAGAGAGAGCTTTGATATGAGGATGATTTATAGAAGCGGCCGTCGAAACAATAACAAATTCTCCTCAACCAAACGGGATGAAGAAGATTTGGAAAGGGGGATTTTATTTTTGGACAGTCCGCCAATGATTTTCATACGGTCGGAAAATGGCATTTATTCGGATTACACGGTTCGATTGGAGAAGCCAGGAGCTTGTCTGTCTCGCTTGTACATCTTTGGATGTTTTACTGCCCTCACTGAAATGCGTGAAAATATGTTCGCCTTTTGAGAGATCTGCTGTGTGTTTTTGGGGAAATTATTGTTCGGGAACGGAGACGCCAACGAAATTCCTTTAGATTTTATGAAAATATTTGGTCTTTAGTATCCGCAATTTATCGTTAGGGCGATACTGTGAAACCTGCGCTTTGTGAGGTTTATTTTTGAAATGTAACTTTTCGATCACTCTTTTTCTCCGGTTTGTTCTGTGTCTGATTGTAACCCCAGCCTATTCTCCCTGGCTGAGTTACATTTCACCACATTCGACACTTTAACCTTTCTGCTAGGTATATGTATTTTAAAGAACTTTACTGACATTTTCCATGGACCGGTTCTGTCATTTCAAACTATTTTCTACCAAATTTCAAAAACTCCAGTCGATGGACAGGAGCGAACTGACCCAGTTTGGGGTTTGGGGGGAAGGGGGGGTGGTGGAAACTGGAATTGAATCTGTGAGGAAAATCAGTTGTTGAGAATTTGCTTATGAATTAAGATTCAGTTAGTTGCGCAGTTACTAACCTTGCTGATTTAATTACTTTAAATGTACTGGGTGTCGTTTTAAACCGTGCATTTATTGAAGGTTCAGTTCAGAGGAGTGCTGTGGAAATAATACTTTAATTTCGATTTGACAGCAGCACCAATCCAGCGGTAAATGTTAAACGGGGCGGACGATTTAAATGTGACTTTTTAATCGATTCTAAAATTGGCCTGCGTTTTGAATGACATATAGGATACATTCTGCCGCTTTACTTTGGAAGAACTACGGTCGGTTTAATTTTTTTTAAAAAACAAAACCGTTTTCATGTAAACCAATTTCGGATTACACTTCCCGGAAAATGTAAGGTTTAAATGGAATAACGTTTCGCAATTTGAGTGAATTAAAAAAAAGTGGCCTCACTATTCGCAAACTTATTTTAATTGAATATATTATTTTTAAATATATTCCCTTCGCAGTTTCGCTTTTCCTTCGATATTTCTCCAGGAATTCACTGAAAGGATAAATTTAACCGCCTTCCCTATTTTTGTTCTCTTAAATTCAGTGAAATTTTTATGTTCATTTTTAAACAAAACCTGTTTTTTTTTCGTATTTTGAATGTTATTCCCACTCATCGGTAAACCCGGGTTAATTCGGTGCAGTTTAAACGGAATCGTCGGCTGATGATGTGTTGGTAAAAGTATAATTTTTACAGTAGGTGAGACAAGTTTAAACCCCAATTTGTAATGGTTTTGTTTAGGTGATTTAAAGAGCGGGGGGAAAGGCTCTGGAGCAGCCTGGTGCCTGTGACATGTTCTCAGAGACTGATGCTGAATAAAGCAGCGTTCAACATTCATCATCGACCGCCACCCCCACCACCCCACTCCCTCTCCCCAGCAATGATCTGAGATTGGGAACAACGAAAGGGAATAGTTTTAAGAAGAATAGTTCGTGTGTGAATGTTGTGTGTGTGTGGAGGGATGGGGAGGGGTCTGTTGGCGCGATTTCTTATTATCCAGTTTGTGTTCCACAATGTACACGAGGGGCACAGAAACCGAAAGAGAAAATGCTGGAAAATCTCAGCAGGTCTGGCAGCCTCTGTAAGGAGGGAAAAGAGCTGACGCTTCCAGACCCTTTGACCAGATGCTGCCAGAAATTTTCCAGCATTTTCTCTTTAGGTTTCAGATTCCAGCATCCGCACTAATTTGCTTTCTAACACGGGCACAGATCCCGGAACATCACCGCCAGATATTGCGTTTCTTGGGCTAACAAACCCCTCGGCAGAGGCGCGGTGGGGAGGGGGGGGGGTTGCTCTGGGGACCTGGAGACTCCAATTTTCAGGGGATGTGCCTGAATGAGAGAGTTCCAGTGACGGGGATCGAGTGATAGGGACCGCTTGGAAATGTCAGCTAACGGTTTGTGGCCGCGTTAACACCTCAATTCGAGAAATATGATTTATTTTTTTCCTTTTTGTGTTTCCAGTCAAAAATTAATCAACAGAAAAGTGCTGGAAAACCTCAGCCTTTCCGGTCGCGTCTGTGGAGACAGAAACAAGAGTTAACGTTTCAGATGGATGACCTTTCGTGGGGATTCGGACAGAAACCATCCACCTACTAACTCGAGCTCCTCCAGAATTTGCCTCTTCTCATGTTCCAACACTCGCGGTATTTTCGTCTCTATTTTTATGAAACGAATCTCCGCCCACCCCCCCCAACTGAAAGGAAAGGGGCTGATCTCAAATTCAGACCCCTTGTCAGCTAATAGCTAAATTACAGCTCAATTTAATTTTCTTCTTGTCCAAAGACACCGTTGTTTAAAAGACAATCCCCGGGTTTGAGTGGAAAGGAGACTGACGCAGAGCAGTGTAAAGGGGCGGCGGATATCCTCGCAGATACAGTCAGGGAGGCAGCCAGAGTCCCGCCGCGAAACACTCGACCCACTGCAGACGGTTTTGGGTTGAAGTTCCCACTGATCCGGCCCTTAATCCAGAGGGTCAGTGCTGAGGGAGTGCCGCACTGTCAGAGGGTCAGTGCTGAGGGAGTGCCGCACTGTCGGAGGGTCAGTGCTGAGGGAGTGCCGCACTGTCGGAGGGTCAGTACTGAGGGAGTGCCGCACTGTCGGAGGGTCAGTACTGAGGGAGTGCCGCACTGTCGGAGGGTCAGTGCTGAGGGAGTGCCGCACTGTCGGAGGGTCAGTGCTGAGGGAGTGCCACACTGTCAGAGGGTCAGTACTGAGGGAGTACCACACTGTCGGAGGGTCAGTGCTGAGGGAGTGCCGCACTGTCAGAGGGTCAGTGCTGAGGGAGCGTTGCACTGTCAGAGGGCCAGTGCTGAGGAAATGCCACACTGTCGGAGGGTCAGTACTGAGGGAGCGTTGCACTGTCAGAGGGTCAGTGCTGAGGGAGTGCCGCACTGTCGGAGGGTCAGTGCTGAGGGAGTGCCGCACTGTCAGAGGGTCAGTACTGAGGGAGTGAGCCACTGTCAGAGGGTCAATGCTGAGGGAGTGCCGCACTGTCAGAGGGTCAGTGCTGAGGGAGTGCCGCACTGCCAGAGGGTCAGTACTGAGGGAGTGCCGCACTGTCAGTGGGTCAGTACTGAGGGAGTGCCGCACTGCCAGAGGGTCAGTACTGAGGGAGCGCCGCACTGTCAGAGGGTCAGTGCTGGGGGAGTGCCGCACTGTCAGCGGGTCAGCTCTGGGGGTGCTGTACTGTGATTTTTGTTAACTGAACCGGTCTAACCCCTCGGTGAATGTAAATCCAATGGTTCTATTTTGAAGTGGAACAGGTTGGTTTTTCTAGTGTGCTGGAAATTATGTACGCTTCAATCAAAGTCCCACAAACAGATTATCTGGTCAGTATCAGATTACTGATGCATGATCTTGCTGTGGGAAGTTAGTTTCTGCTTTTCCTACATTATAATGATGACTACACTTGGTTCTAGGGTACCTTGGGATGATCTGAGGCGATGAACAGTAGTGTTGAACTGCAAATTATTTTCAATTATTTCTTGTGTAGAAAGATTGTGACCTACAGGTACTCCATGGAGAGTTGCAGATCAAATATCAGGCAGGGTTGTTGCAGGAATTGATATACATATTTATGGGAGTAAAATGACGATGATAATATCAAGATGGCTGGATGGGTTGGATTGTAATCGTTAACAGGAGATCAAATACCTTGAGGTGTTGCAAAGAGGATAGGGTCTACCGCAATCCAGCAGGGGTGAAGGGTTCTTGAATAATGGCAATTCTAACATCTTTTTATTATTCATTCATGGGACATGGGTGTCACTGGCTGACCAGCATTTATTGTCCATCCCTAGAGTCTTAGATGTTTCTAGACCAGAAAATTGCTTGAAACTAAAGGCTTATCACCAAAAAGCTCACAACTCAAATCAAACCAGTTGATCAGTCATTCGTCACATCACTAAAATAAAACTAAAACACTGCAGATACTGGAATCTGAAACAAAAACAGAAGAGGTTGGATTTTTGATTCATCACATCACTGTGGGAGCACCTTGTGCACATAACGGCTGCTAATTTGTTGACATAACCCAGTCACTGAGTTTCAAAGTAACTCATTACAAAGCATTCTGAAATGTAATGAAAGACTTAAATTTATAGCTTTTCCTTCATCACTATATCTTTGCATTCATTTCATTCTCATTGTCAACACTTTTGAATCAGTTGTGTTGATATTACAGAGGGAGAATCTATGGAGGTTCAAATTCCACCTTTCTCCTTTCTGGGGCAGCATGGTGGCAAGTGCTTAGCACTGCTGCCTCACAGCACCAGAGATCTGGGCTCAATTCCTGGCTTGGGTCACTGTCTGTGTGGAGTTTGCACATTCTCCCTATGTCGGCATGGGTTTCCTTCAGGTACTCCAGTTTCCTCCCACAGTCCAAAAGTGTGCAGGTCAGGTGCACTGGCCATGCTAAATTCTCCCTCAATGTACCTGAACAGACGCTAGAGTGTGGTGACTTGGGGATTTTCACCATTGCAGTGCGAATGTAAGCTGTACTTGTGACTAATAAATAAACTTTAACTTTAGTTAAATTTCTTGCTTTTCTTATGTAAATAACTTTCTTTACATTTTATCTTTGTTTAGTTGACTTTTTTATGTAATCAAAGGACTGTCTAATGGGACACATTCTACAGCTAAGTCTCTTTCATTCTCCCTCTTTCTAAATCTTTCTGTTACGCTTCTGTTAATTTTTTTTCTATCATAAATTCCTATATAAACATGTCACATGGTAATTTCACTCACTGTCCAGTAGTGGCCCCGTAGCACTTTCGATCCACATCTGCGTGGTCCTCAGCCAGTACTGTAGTCTTTGCTTCTCAAGTTCCTGTGTGCTTTGCTCCATAACTGTAAATAATAGCAAATGAATATTATATAAACAAGAAGACAGAATGCAAGATAGCCAGATCTATATTGGAATAGAAATTACTCTCATGTCTTGACACCAAGATAGTTAAAAACTGCTATTGAAGAAATTGTATAAATATTTCACAACACTCCTTAATCTTCATCAGAGAGTGCTCTTTCTACCTCAGTCACTGCAGCCAACATCCCAAACTTTGTCAGTATGGGTTCCTCAGCCTTCCCAGGATTTCTCAGACAATCTGGCTTAGAGTTCCCTGGATTTTCAACAAACTGCTTGAAAGGTCTGGATGCAAAGAGCAGTGCATTTGCTTCCTCTGTATGCATTTGTGGTTAGTTAACCTTTGGCAAGAATCTCTGACCAAGCTAAACTTGATATAGAGGTTAAACTGTTCATTTTAAACAGTCAAGGTTTGAGTTAAAAACAATGTACAGACAGAAATTTAGGCTAATTGTTAACGCGTGCAGTGAAAGTGGTTCATTCAAGTAATTAAACCCTTAAAATTCAGCACAGGTCCACAATATGAAGTCATTTACCAATTTGCAAATGTGTTTCATGATGTTAAAGAAAATAAAGACTTGCATTCACACAGTAACTTTCGTGACCTCAGAATGTCACAAAGTGCTTCACAGCTGATGAATTGCTCATGAAATGAAGTATTTACTTTTGGCTGACACATTTCTGATGTTCAAAGTCCCACAAACAGCAATGTGATGCTGCTCAGTTGATTTGTGTCAGTAATGTTGCCCCTGGGACAAAGAGCTCATCGGCTCTTGTTTGCAAGAGTGCTGTAGAGTCCCAACATTCATCCATCTGGGAGACCAGACAGGACCTTGATTCAATATCTCATCTGTAAGACAGCACCTTTGACAGTGCAGCACCAATCAGTGTTGACCCTCTTATAGTGCAGCACTCCCTCAGTACTGACCCTCTGGCAGTGTAGTACTCCTCAGTACTGACCATGTGACAATGCAGCATTCCGTCACTACTGACCCTCTGACACTGCGGCACTCCCTCAGTACTGACCCTCTGACAGTGCGGCGCTCCCTCAGTACTGACCCTCTGACAGTGCGGCACTTCCTCAGCACTGACCCTCTGACAGTGCAACACCCCCTCAGTACTGACCCTCTGACAGTGCAGCACTCCATCAGTACTGACCCTCTGACAGTGCAGCACTCCCTCAGTACTGACCCTCTAACAGTGCGGCACTCCCTCAGTACTGACCCTCTGAAGTGAGGCACTCCCTCAGTACTAACCCTCTGACAGTGCGGCACTCCATCAGCACTGACCCTCTGACAGTGCGGCACTCCATCAGCACTGACCCTCTGACAGTGCAACACTCCCTCAGTACTGACCCTCTGACAGTGCGGCACTCCCTCAGTACTAACCCTCTGACAGTGCGGCACTCCCTCAGTACTGATCCCCTGACAGTGCGGTACTCCCTCAGTACTGACCCTCTGACAGTGCGGCATTCCCTCAGTACTGACCCTCTGACAGTGCGGTACTCCCTCAGTACTGACCCTCTAACAGTGCGGCACTCCCTCAGAACTAAGAGATAAAAACAAAGTGCTGAAAGTACTCAGTCAGTCTGGCAGAAACTACAGAGAGAGCAGAGTTAACAATTTGAATCAAACTGATTCTTGTTTGGAACTGAAGGAAAGTAGAATTGTATTGGGTTTTATTCAGTTGAGACAGGGAGGGAAGGAACAATGTAAGGAAAGGCCTGGAAAAGGTTAGAGTGCAGGAGGGATTAAATGACAAAGATACCATGGAACAAAGGCAAATGAGTGGTGACGGTTGTAGGTAAAGAAACAAAACATTTGTTCAGAGTGAATGTGAATAGCAGAATAAAGGACAACTCCACGTGAAAGCAAATGTATGAAAAACATGAACTTGGTTGTGAAGTGCCTATTGAGAAGGTGAGGTGCTGTTCTTCCAGCTTCCTGGAGCGCTGCAGCAGACCAAGAACAGAACTGTGAGAGTGAGAGCAAGGTGGGAACTAAAATGCCAAGCGACCAGAAACTCAGGGCAATGCTTATGGACTGGGCAGAGGTATTCTGCAAAGTGGTCTTCCAGTATGCGTCTGGTCTCCTCAGAATAGAGAAAACTTCATTCTGGGCAGCGAACACAGTAAACTAAATGGAAAGAAGTGGAAAGAAATTTCTGCTTCACTTTGAGGGAGTGTTTGGGGGTTTCGGACACTGAGAGAGGAGGTTAAAGAGACAGGTGATATACCTCCTTTGATTGGCTCACCTGATGAAGGAGCAGCACTCTGAAAGCTCGTGCTACCAAATAAACCGGTTGGACTTTAACCTGGTGTTGTGAGACTTCTTATTACCATTACCCTCCTTTGATTGTCAGGGAAGGGGGTGAGGTGCTGGGGGTGAGGTACTGGGGGGGGAGGTGCGTGGAGGGAAGAGGCGGCCAGGGTAGAATATGGGGAGGGGAAAGTGGGGTGGTGGAAATAGAGGAGGATAATCCTTTGAATTTGGCGGTTGGTTGGATGGAAAGTGAGGACAAAGGGGATGCTATCCTGGTTCTGGCAGGGAGCAGGAATAGAGGTGCCAGCCTGGGCTATGGCCTCTGTTTCCTGGAGTGAGGTTTGAGGCATTTATTACTGAGGTAATTCAGAAATATTCATTTGCAAGTCAAATTATAAAACATTTCCACGCTGAAGGGCCCTGGGTTTGGAACTGGGGAATGAGTGTTCAATCTTTCAAGCTCCAACACTCATGGTGCCAGTTTCCAGTCTGGATAGAGTTGGGCGGCAGGGGGAGGAAATTCTCACTTGGAGCATCTTTAGATACAAAACTGGTTAACCATCCCAAACAAGACCACGTCCTAAACGACACCATAACCGCCACAAGACCATAACCTACACAACTCCTCATCTTGCTGAGTGGCTGCTTCCTTTTTGCCCAGGGGGTTTCTTTAGCTGGATTCTGGCTGCCCGCATTGTCCTGCCTGCAGCGGTCAGGGCGGCCGGACAGGCGGCCCGGGGTCTCCCGGGCAACGGCCGCGTGCCCAGCGGAGGGGGGGGGGGGGGTGTGGTCAGTGTCCGCGCGGACAGGGATCTGGTCAAGCAGCCAATAGGAAGGCGCGGAGAAGGGCGCGTGCCCAGCGCGTGGTCAGTGAGTCGCTGGTCAAGCAGCAGGTGGCGGCCGGTCAGTCAGGACAGCAGCTGCCCTTCAGGTCAATGCAGGAGGGACATTAATGTCCATCAAGGAGCCGTTACCCACACATGGGCAAGTTACAGAGAAATAGTCCACATGTGGCCGCAAACCTGTCAACATCTGGAACATCAGCCTCATTAAAAACTACCCTCACTCATTTTGATAAATCAGGACCTTCGCATTCATTTCTAAGCGAGGGAATTCTTGCAAAACCGGTTTGGAATAAATGGACATTCACTTTTCACAATCATCTGCAGTACAGAAGGGGCCATTCGTCCCATCCAGTCTGCACTGGCTCTCTGAAAGACCATTTGATTTAGTCCCAGGCCCCCTGTCTTATCCCAATAATCTTGCATATTTTTTCTTTTCACATTACAATCCAATTCCCCTTTGAACACCTGGATGGAATCTGCCTCTTCCCTCTCAGGATGTTCATTCCAGACTCCAGTCACCCTCTGGGTGAAAAAATATTTTCTCACAAAACTCTACTCCTTTTGCCCATTATTTTGAATCTGTGTTCTTAGTTCTTGCTGCTCTTCAGAGAAGAAACAGTTTCTCACTATTTGCCCTGTCCATACCCCTCAGGATCTTAAATATCTCTATCAAATCTCCTCTTAGTCTTCTTTTCTCCAAGGAAAATAGAATCATAGAATCCCTACAATGCAGAAAGAGGTAATTTGGCCCATTGAGTCTGCACTGACTACAATCCCATCCAGACCCTATTCCTGTAACCCCGCATATTACCCTGGTAATCCCCTGACACAAGGGTCAATTTGGCATGGCCAATCAGCCTAAGCCACACATCTTTGGAATGTGGGAGGAAACCAGAGCACCCGGAGGAAACTCACGCAGACATGGGGAGAATGCGCAAGCTTCACACAGACAGGGATCCAAGGCCAGAATTGAACCCAGATTTTGGCACTGTGAGCAGTGCTAGCCACTGTGCCACCATGCCACCCAACCTCTCCAATCTATCCTCATGCCTACAATTCTTTATCTTTAGAATTATTCTTGTGACTTTCCTCTGTTCTCTCTTAAATGTCTTCACATCTTTCTGAAGCCTGGCACCCAGAACTGATACTCCAAATGAGGCCTAACTAGTATCTTTTACAAGTTCAACATGACATCTTTACTCTTGTACTCAATGCCCCTATTAATAAAACCTAAAATACTATTCACTGCCCTCTCAACATGCCCTGTCACCGTCAATGGTATCTGTACATATACAACAAGGTTCCTTTGTTCTTGCACCTCCTTTAGAGCTTGTCCCTTGATTTTAAACTCTCTCCGCATTCTTCCTGCCAAAATTAATCACCTCACACTTTATTGCATTGAACTTCATTTGCCATTTGTCTGCCCAATCCACCAATCTTTCTATGTCCTTTTGGATTTCAAGACTGACCTGCAGTTGGCAATGCTTCCAATCTTTGTATCATCTGCAAGTTTTGAGACTGTGTTCCAGCACATCACAATCTGAATTTTCTGGCCCTTCCCATTAGCTGAATGATGGGTTCTCTGGCAGTGCAACCAATGAACAATGACCAGAAGTTCCCATCGCTAGCCAATGGCAAGCTACCTCCACTGCTGGAGATGGTGAAAAGTATCACTCCAGGTCATCAATATAGATCACGAAGAACAATGGTCCCAACACTGACCTCTGAGGAACTCCATTACAAACCTTCCTCCAATCTAAAAACCGACTCGTTATCTCAACTCTCTCCAGTCACTTGTCCAATTTCTTATCCAAGTGTCTACTTTGTCTTGTATTCAGTGAGCTAGAAATTTGTTGAGTGGCACTGTATCAAATGCCTTTGGAAAATCCATATACACCACAGCAACAACATTATCCGTATCTATCTGCTCTCTTTTCCATATTTCAAAGAATCCTACAGTGCAGAAAGAGACCAATTGGTCCATCAAGTCTGCACCAACCACAATCGCACCCAGGCCCTATCCTTGTAACCCCATGCATTAACCCTAGCTAGTCCCTCTGACACTTAGGGGCAATTTAGTATGGCCAATCCACCTAAACTGCACATCTTTGGACCGTGGGAGGAAACCAAAGCACCCAGAGGAAACCCATGCAGGCACGGGGAGAATTTGCAGACTCCCACTGACAGTGACTCAAGCTGGGAATCAAACCTGGATCCCTGGCACTGTGAGGCAGCAGTGCTAATCACTGCGCTGCCCAAATTTTTCCATTTGGGATACAATAAAAGAAACCATCCAGGAGGAATATGAGAATATATTTTCCAGTTACTTGTGAACTGCAATATGTTGCCTGAACTGCTGATGGATTGAACAATAACTTTTCAGGATAAACACATTAATGTCAAATTTCAAAGCACCAGAACAATGTACACTGCAGGAGAAAAGAGTGCTGATTGGTTGGCAATTTGACTCTGACTGAAGTGTTGCCATGGGAAATTCTAAACCTCCCCAAGCTCCAGGTAAGGCAAAAATTGTACAAGGTTTGAACACATTTCTTTTGTTTGCCGAGAATCTCTGCATGTGAATGTATGTCACTTCTAGCATACATAAATGAACCATGCTACAAGCTGGACTGATTATCTTAAATTAGTTATTAATGTAACTATCAGCACACTCAGGGTTATTCATCACACGCTGCACCATTGCAGAATCTAACAGTAGATTTTGTGTGTTTTGCAAGCGCAAGTTAATTGAGTGTGGGCAGTTCTCTGCCTATTACAAACACCTAACATGTTGTTTGTTTCGATCAGCCAATGATTGGGATGGTGGCATTGCACCAGAACTTTTTTGCATTTGTCTTGATGACTGCAAGATGGAAAGCTTTGGCAACTTGTCTCCCTGTTCACCAATATTAAAGTTTTTTCACTATCGAGCAACTGTTAATGATAACTTTCAAAAGGGAATTGATCATTAGTTGCATTGAAGGTTAATTTTCAGGGTTACTAGAGAAGGAGCAGGGGAAGTGGAAAGATTTAGTTGACGCTTTCAAAGAGCCTGCACAGACAGTATGGGCTGAATGTCCCCCTTTTGTGCTGTGGAATTCAATGATCTGATGCAAAACCTTTCAATTTCTAAGGAAATCCCAGAGAGTTTCCCTCGCAGATTGTAGGAACTAATTTGCACAGTCCCATCCCATAGATAGCACTAAGGAGAACAATGAGCTGCTTTGATTGTGCTGGTTAATGTTTAGTTATTATCCAAGTCAGCAATATGCTGTGACATGATGCTTCACAATGGATCCTTTTCTATATTTCTATATTTGCAAAATTAAAAGTCTCTGGAATAAAAGTAGCAGGGGATTAAACTAGTTCTGCTCTATGAGTTAAATTTAATGAATAGTTGTTTGGTTGTAGAGAAGTTGAGTATTGGTATAAAAAGAGACGTGCCAAAGCTTTTCACCCTGCACTCATCAGGACACTGTGTAAGAATACCAAGACAAGGAGAAAATAATTTATACTGAATGAGAAAAAAGTGCTGATTGGTTAATGCAGTTGTTGAAGCATATTTTATCCTTGCAATTAAATAATACAAATTTAATATGGAAGTATTAACCACTGCACTAAACTGTCAGTAAAGAGGAAATCGATTCACCCAATATGATATACAATACAGATGGAAATGTTGTTCATTACAGTCCCTGGATAGACCCTCTGCCTTCTTGCCTGCATTCTCACTATATTCATCAGCAATGATAATTTGCATTGAAAAGTGCTCCTAGTATAATAAAATGTTCAAAGACTCTTTAAGGAGCGTACTAAGACAAATGTTAAGAAGTCTCACAATACCAGGATAAAGTCCAACAGGTTTATTTGGAATCACGAGCTTTCGGAGTGCTGCTCCTTCATCAGGTAAGTGGAAAGATAGGTTTACAAACATCAAATATTGACACTGAGCTAAAGGCGGTGAGAGTGGGAAGATGGTCAAAAAAAAGTAAGGCCTGCATTTTTATAATTTCACAACCTCCAGATTTAACTGAATTAATAAAACTCTTATCCTTGCGTTAGAACTTGTGGATTCAAAACCCTCTCCTAGAATTGAGGACAAAAATCAAGGCTATGCTCCAGTGCAGTAGAGTGCTAACCCATCAGAGATGCCATCTTTCAAACAAAGAACAATACAGCACAGGAACAGGCCCTTTGGCCCACCAAGTCTGCCAACATAGAGGCCTCTCTAATCTAATATTTTCTTGCCTCTATGTGGTCCATATCTCTCTATTCCCTGCCTAGTCATGTATCTATCCAGATGCCTCTTGAACGTTGTTATAGAATCTGCTTCCACTCTCCTTCTGGTAGTACGTTCCAGGCATTCACCACATTCTGTGTGAAAAACTTGCCCCTTACACCTCTTCTAAACATTCCCCCTCTCACTTACAACCTATGCTCTCGAGTAATTGGCCGTTTGATCCTGGGAAAAAGACTCTGACTATCCAATCTATCCAAGCCTGTCATAATCTTGTAAACATCTATCAGGTCACCACCCCCCCCCCATCCTCCAATGAAAACAATCCAAATTTGCTCAACCTTTCTTCAGAGTCAATATCCTCCAAACCAGGCAACATCCTGGTAAATCTTTTCTGCATCCTTTTCAATGCATCGACATTCTTCCAGTAGTGTGGTGACCAGAATTGTACACAGTACTCCAAATGCAGCCTAACCAAAGCTTTAAAGCTGGAACATGATTTTCTAATCCCTCTACTCAACTCCCTGACCTATGAAGCCTACATGCCATATACCTTCTTGCCAATCTTGTCCACCTGAGTTGCCACCTTCAGGGAATTGTGGATCTGCACACCCAGCTCCCTCTATAAGCTAATATTTTTAAGGGCTCTACCATTTACTGTATACTTTCCTTCTGCAGTAGATCTTCCAAATTGCATCACCTTACATTTGTCTGGGTTAAATTCCATTTGCCATCTTTTGGCCCAGGTCTCCAGCAAATTTATATCCTGTAGTATCCTCTGACAATCCTCCTCACTATCTGCAACTCCCCCAATTTTTGTATCCTCTGCAAACTTACTAATCAGTCCACCTAGATTTTCCTCCAAATTATTTATATATATTACAGAGGCCCCAGCACTGATCCTTGTGGGACACGGCTTGTCACAGACCTCCAGTTAGAAAAGTACCCTTCCATTGCTACTCTGCTTTCTATGCCCAAGCCAGTTTTGTATCCATCTTGCCAGCTCGCCTCGGATCCCATATGACTTCACCTTCTGTATCAGGCTGTCGTGAAGAACCTTATCGAAGGCTTTACTAAAGTCCATGTATACAACATCCACTGCCCTGCTCTGGTCAACTTTTCTTGTCACTTCCTCAAAGAACTCAATCAAGTTTATGAGACACAACCTCCCCTTCATAAAACCATGTTGCCTATCGCTAATAAGCTTATTCTCTTCCTGATGTGAGTACATCCTGTCCTTAAGAATCTTCTCTAATAATTTCCCACCACTGATATAAAGTTCACAGGCCTGTAATTTCCCTTGTCTCTTCTGCCCTTCTTAAACAGAGAAACAATGTTAGATATTTCCCAATCCTCTGCTATCCCGCTCAAGGCTAAAGAAGATACAAAGATTTTGGCCGAAGCCTCAACAATTTCTTCCTTCACCTCTGTTAGTATTTAGGATATCAGACCATGACCCTATCTGCTATTTCAGGTTGATATCAAAGATCTCATAGCAAAGTTTTGAAGGAGAACAGGGTATAATTCTGGCCAATACTTATCCCTCAATCAACATACAATGTTATGGACAGAGGGAGTGAATTTAAACAGCCCTGATTTCTCTTTTGTCACCTCTCCATAGCAGTAATATTAGGGGTTGTGGGTTTTACATAGAAGCAAAAAAACAGGTTGCTCACATATATTCAAATGAACACACAAGTTTTATTGAAAGAGATGTTCTGTGCACCACACCAAGTAAAACAGCAGCCTGCAACATCCTAACGACATTACCATCACATTATATGATCAGCTGTTAAAGCAACCTGCAATCCTGTTAAATACATAGCATCCCACCCCCTTTCCTTCTGTGGTCATGACAACAAATTACTACAATGTTATACAGAGAATCAATAATACTCTACGCACAATACTATGCAGTATTTATCATCATACACAATCAATAAGAAAGTTGACAGGAGGATGTCTATTCCTGTTTGGTTGTGTACAACTTCTTGGAAGTTGGCCATCATTCACCCTAGAATTATGTTTTGGAACATCAGTAGACATCTCTCTGGAATTAAGTCTGCAGAACTTGTACTTAGTATAGCATCAGAGACACAATCATCAGCAAATCAGATTCAACTAAGTCTTCTGTAGTGGTATTTACAACACCAGGGACTAAGGAAGTTGGTACTTCTGGAGATGATTCGGAGAAATCATTCTGAGATGACAATAATGGTCAAAATGGCATCACCATCTTTAGTTTGAATTGTGTAAGAATTTGGACTTGTTTTTGCTCAAGCTATGGCTGGTGCCCATTTGTAACTCGTGTTATAATTACATGCTCGATCTCCTTGTTGAAATTCATGTTTTTTTGCCCTCACATCTTTTCTACCAACTTGAGATTGTTGTTGATGCTCTACTATCTCTGAAGTTGCTGGAGCTAATAAGAAATCAAATATGGTTCTCAACTTTCTCTTTAAGAGTGGTAATGCAGGTGAATTTTGGGTAGTTTTATGAGAAGTGTTTCTATAAAATGCCAAGAAGCTAGTCAAATGATGCAACAATGGACCTTGCTGTTGCGGAACTTTTAAAGAATATTTCAAGTATTGTATGAATCCTTCAGCTAATCCATTGGTTGATGGATGATAAAGTGCAGATTTTATATGTTGAATGCCATGTACTTTGAGGTAATCCTTAGTTTGAAGAAAACTGTGAAGCATTATCACTAATGATCTATTTTGATTTACCAAATCTTGTGAAAACCTTGTCAAATTTTTCAATTGTTTGTTCAGTTGTAGTAAATCTCATAATGACAACTTCTGGCCACTTTGACTGTGCATCAATTATGACTAAGAACATGTAACCCTCAAACGGTTCATTAAAATCTACATGCAATTGTTGCCATAGCATGTTAGTCCACTCCAAGGGTGTAAAAGAGACAACGGTGGTGTACCTTATTCTTGCACTGTCTCACTTTATCTTCAATCTGAGCATCCAGACCCGGCCACCCAAAGTAACTGTGTGCCAATTCATTCATCTGGACTAAAGCAGGATATCGTTCATGTAGTTCAATAACTCTTCCCCACAGACTAGGAGAAAGGATCACTCGGATTCCCTGCAATAAACACCCACCTTGGGCGGTCAACTCAAGCTTTCCTGATACATATGGTTTCAAATTAGAATGTGGATGATGCGTTCCAGATCTCATTCCTTTTAATACCATATCCCTCACTTTCCTATTGCAGGATCACTTCTGGTATGTCTGTGAATTTGAGAGGCTGTCACTGGCAAATGATCTGCAAGTGAAAATTAAAGAGCTAGTTTGTCACATCTGTTCAACAGGTAAAGGTAAGTATAAAAATTGGCAAGTCGTGTTTCAGCTTTATAGAACTTTAGTTAGACTGCACTTGGAATATAATGTTCAATTCTGGTCGCCACACTACCAGAAGTATGTGGAGGCTTAGGAGAGGGTACAGAAAAGATTTACCAGGATGTTGCCTCACATGGAGGGCATTAGCTGTGAGGAGAAGTTGGAGAAACTTGATTTGTTCTCACTGGAATGAAACAGAGGTTGAGGGGAGACCTGATACAGGTATACAAGATTATGTGGGTCAGAGTGGACAGAGTGGATAGTCAGGAGCTTTCTCCCAGGGTGGAAGAGTCAATTACTAGGGGGCACAGGTTTAAGGTGTGAGGGGCAAGGTTTAAAGGAGATGTACAAGGGAAATTTTTTACACAAAGGGTGGTCGGTGCCTGGAACTCGCTGTCAGGGTGAGGTAGTGGAAGCAGGTACAGTAGTGACTTTTAAGGGGCATCTGGACAAATACATGAATAGTATGGGAATGGAGGGATATGGTCCCTGGAAGGTTGGGGGGGGAGTTTAGTTCAGACAAGCAGCATGGTCAGTGCAGGTTTGGAGGGCTGAAGGGCCTGTTCCTGTGGTGTAGTTTTCTTTGTTCTTTGTTCTAATAATGCATCAGCATCAGCTTGGCACTGATTGATGTTAGTTTATATCATAAGAGTGTGTAGAAAAGATCAATGCCCAACTTTACAATCGGCCAGCAGCTAATGAAGGTATGCCTTTATACCAACCAAAAATAGCAGTTAATTGTTGATGATCAGTCAATAGTGTGAAATTAGGCCATATAAATAATTATGAAAACTCACATATGCCAAAAGTCATACTCAATACTTCTTTCTCTCACTGAGCATTTGGTACGAGAGTAGATGAAGCACAAGCGATGGATCGTTCCTCTCCTGAAAGCAATAAATGTGAAACTGCTGCCCCTACTCCATAAGGTGAAGCATTGCACGCAACAGTAATAGTAGCTTCAGATTAAAATGAACCAATACTTCAGACTTCTGTGAAGCATCCTTGAAATAATTGTATGCTTTCTCAAATTCTGTTGTCCAGTCCCATGACTGTTTCACACACAGTAAATTATGCAATGTAGCAAAATTGGGATCAAATTATAATTTATTAATCCTAGAAAACATGTCAATTTTGTCACCTATGTTGAACGTGGTGTTTCTAAAATATTGTCCATCTTTTTGATGCTTTATGTAGGCTTTTCTTATCAATAACATGACCCAGATACAAGATTGACATTTGGAAAAAGTTTCACTTTTCTTTCTTGATATGCAGACGATGTGCTCGAAGATGTTCTAATTTGCTTCTAAATTATTCAAATACTTTTGTTCATTGGACCCTGTGATTAGAATGTCATCCAGGTAACATTGTACACCAGAGAGACCACTTAAAATCTGATCCATCGATCTTTGCAATAAGGTTGGTGTGGATGTTATTCCAAAATGCAATCTTTTATCACAAAAAAAACTTTATCAGTAATGGTGATAAGCAATGGTTGGAATTCAGAGAATACATTCATCTGTAACTATGCTTGTGAAAGATCAATCTTGCTGAGTTTCTGCCCTCCTGATAATCCAGCAAACAGATCTTCAGTTAAAGGAAGCAGATATTGATCAGCACACAACAATAGATTTATGGTTATTTTAAAATCACCACAAATACAAACTAAACCATTTGGTTTCATGAAAGGCATGATGAGGGTCACTCATTGTAACTAGCTCTAATGCACAAATGTTAACAAACCATACTAATTCTTCTTCATCCTTTGGACAAATTGCATATGGCATTGCTTTTGCTTTCAATTTTTTTGGTTGACTATGAGCTTTATCTTGCGATTCATTTGAACTCCTTTCGTTGACACTTTTGTATTTATCCAGAAGGTTCTGTAGGTCTGTTTTAACATTGGCTAATCTGGAGGCAGCACTCCAGATAGCATCTTCTTTATCCACAATCTCTTAAATAGAGCTGGAAAATTATCATGGACCACATGGAGAGGCAACTCAGCTGTTTGTCCACTCAAGTCTACCTTGACCATGATGTACCCGTTTAATGGCACAACCTCTTCCGTATATATCTTTAGAAGCTCATCAGCTGATTCTAAAGGATGATGTTTCAGCTCTTATTGGTATGTAACCTCAGGATTCAAAGATACAGCAGCACCAGAATCAATCTCCATCCTAATAGATTGTCCACTTAACTTTGGAATCACCCAAAATTGATATGATTCACCCTATATGGATAAGACGTTCAGTCGGATATCTTCATCATATTTGTGGACATTCTTTTCTTCAGCATTGTAATTCATTTCTCCAAGTTGTAAATTCTTCTTGTAGGAAACAGTTTGTTCTTCTTGAAGGACCTAGATTCTTCTGAATATTCTTCTCAGGGGAATCGGGTCTAGCCTGACAAGTTTTTACATTGTGGTCCATTTTGCCACAATTCTTGCATTGACTATCCTTGCTACAGTATTCACTGGCTGGTCCATTTTGGCACATATGTGACATACTCATTGGTGTTTTGGCTTCTTATAGACAGTTCCCACCTTGTGGATTTTCATTCCTGCAGCAAGTTGTGAAGCCTGTTTAACAATCAGTTCCAACAATACTGCAATTTCTACTGCTGTCTTTAAGGTCAAAGTGTGTTCCATAAGAAATCTTCTTTGGATTTTGAAGTCCACAAACTAGGTGATCATGCATAGTATCTTCTAACAACTCATCAAACTCACAATGTTGTGCCAGACTTTTTAAGGTTGCCACTAACTGAGCAATGCTTTCAGCTTCCATTTGATTCCTTCAATGGAACCTGAATGATTCCATGATGATTAGTAGTTTCGGAGAGTAATGATCTTCAAGGATCTTTGTCATGTCATCTTAAGTTTTGGCTGGATGAGCCAAGCTCCAGAGCAAATGGAAGGTTTTACATCCCCATTGTACAGAGAAACCTGTACGCGAAACTCATTTGCAATTTTATTTACTTGTGCAAAGTACTGAAAATGCTCTATGTAGGAACTCTATATTCATTTTCTTCAATGAAACGGTCCATAGATCCCTAACCCTAACCATTTCTCTCACAGGCACTAGTGACACAAGACTGCTCAGTAGTTATATTTTTTACTGTCTTCCCAGTACTCCCCCTTTTACCCTGCAGACCGTGAACTTGATGAAATTTTTTCAAAGCTTCCCTCTTTTCAAATAAAAAGTTGAAGTTTATTTATTAATCACAATTGGGCTTACATTAACACTGCAATAAAGTTACTGTGAAATTCCCCTAGTCATCACAGTCTGGCGCCTGTTCGGAACAATGCACCTCATTAGCACATGTTTCAGAATGTGGGAGGAAACCAGAACACCTGGAGGAAACCCATGAAGACACAGGGAGAACGTGCAGACTCCAAACAGACAGTGACAACACCTGGGAATCGAGCCTGGGTCCCTGGCACTGTGAGGCAGCAGTGCTAACCAATGTGCATCGTGCTGCCCCAGATGTGCTATATATATGCCAAATATGCCAGATACTGCCTGGAATCTCATCCTGATCTGCTTAGAAAGCCCCCTTCTTTTCAAACCACACAAGGGGGCTTTTTCTTACTTGTCTTCCTATACTAGAATTTCAATCATTAATCCAGTTGTTGTTTCTCCCCAAACTTTTAATGTTTGAAGTGTGATGACCCACAATGATTTTTTTCTTCTAGTAAGGATCTTTTCTGGATGTTCCTAATGAAACAAATCCCACTGTTCACCAATTTTCATTCTGTAATGTCCTAACTATGTTAGAGGTAGTGGGTTTTACACAGGAAGAAAAGAATTACTTTGCACATGGAGATTCAAACCAACACACAACAGGTTTTATTGAAAGGGATGTTCACTGCAATGCACCAAGTACAAAACTGAAAGCAAAACAGAGCAGCCTGCAGCACCCTAATGACATCAAAACCAAATCAACTGATCAGCTCTCAAAGCAACCTGCAACTCTTTTAAATATATAAGTGATGGCGTATTTCCCAACTCCTTTGGTGTGATCCAATCTTCTATTTAAACACAAAATCAAACTCAAGATGGAATGAACTCAAAAGATTAGTCAATTTGTGCAGTCTCAAACCACAGGAGGCTTCCAATGTACACATCCAGTAAAAAAGGGATAGGGGAAAGAAAGATTTACAGGCTAAAGAACAGAGAAAGGAATTATTGTGAAATGTGAGTCCTAGAGTCAAAATTCAATGAAGTATTCCTCCATGGAAATCTGCAAGCTGAAACCAAATGTTATATAATTCACCTTTTCAATAGAGTTGACTTCACCCAATGAGATGGACACAGAAAAATGAACCATTCCATTGACCAATAATACAGAAGTTCCAATAGAATCAGTGTAGATTGAGGCCATGTATTCAGTGCTATATTATGTGTAACAATAATTCCTTTCTCTGATCTTTAGCCTGTAAATCTTTCTTTTCCCTCTCCCCATTTTACTGTATGCGTGTATTGGAGGTAATATGGCAACCTTCCTCTTGTGGTTTGAGGCTGCACCGTTAAGCTAAAGTTTACTTATTAGCCACAAGTAGGCTTACATTAACACTGCAATGAAGTAACTGTGAAATTCCCCTAGTCGCCACATTCCGGTGCCTGTTTGGGTCAATGCACCTAACCAGCACGTCTTTCAGACTATGGGAGGAAACCGGAGCACCTGGAGCAAACCTATGCGGACACGGGGAGAACATGCAAACTCCACACAAACAATGACCCAAGCAGGGGAATTGAACTCAGGTCCCTGGCAGGTGAGGCAGCAGTGCTAACCACTGTGCCAACTTAAACTAGTCCTTTGAGTTCACCCTATTTCGAGTTTGATTTTGCATTTTTTAATGGAAGATTGGATCAAACTAAAAGGGTTGGGAAAAACACCACCACTTACATATTTGAAAGGGTGGCACATTGCTTTAAGAGCTGATCGTGTGATTTGGTTTTGATGTAATTAGGGTGCTGCAGGTTGCTGTTTTGCTTTCAGTTTTGTACTTGGTGCATTACAGTGAACATCTCTTTCAATAAAACCTGTTGTGTGCTGGTTTGAATCTCCGTGTACAAAGCAAGTCTTTTCTTTCTTGTAAAACTTACAACTTCTAACATAGTTAAGACATTACAGAAAGAATATTGGTGAACAGTGAGACAGTGCTATTAGTTAGTTGGAAAAATGGTAGACTGAGGCTTCTACTTCCAAAAGGCGATATTACAGGTTCCACAAGGAAAGTCCATGTCACATGACTCCAAGCTCTTCACTCTGGCTTTGACAAAGGATATATATCCCCTTCTTCCAATCCCTGAGATTGTTAATTGTTCCAACTATTAAGACTTGAAAGGAAGGGCAGAGTCCTTTGTCTTAGCAGCTGAAAAAGCTCTACTTGGCCAGCCTGGCTAATGAAATGCAAGTGGACATTGTATAGTTTTCTCTGAATTTGGACACCACAGTCCATAAGTGG
This sequence comes from Carcharhinus amblyrhynchos, assembly GCF_965287045.1. Classification (NCBI taxonomy): domain Eukaryota; kingdom Metazoa; phylum Chordata; class Chondrichthyes; order Carcharhiniformes; family Carcharhinidae; genus Carcharhinus; species Carcharhinus amblyrhynchos. Next base: position 2,921,157 of record NC_137332.1, on the reverse strand, counting down.
TTATTAGTGGAATATAATGTAGGAAAATGTAAAGTTATGCACTTTGTGAGAATAATGAAGGAACTAAATCTTATTTAAATGGAGGAAGACTGCAGAAAGCTGCAGAACAGAGGGATTTGGGGGTGCTAGTGTATAAATTGCAAAAAGCTAGCATGCAAGTTCAGCAGGTAATAGGAAAGGCAAATGAAATGTTGACTTTTATTTCAAAGAGAATGGAGCATAAAAATTGGGAAGTCTTGCTAAAACTATACAAAGCACTAGTTAGACCACAACTGAAACACAGTGAACACTTTTGATCCTCTTATCTAAGGAAAGATATATTGGCATCGGACGCAGTTCAGAAAAGGTTCAGTAGATTAATCCTGAACTTGGGGGATTCTTTTATGAGGAGAGATTGAGTAGGCTAGGCCTGTCATCATTGGCGTTTAGAAGGAGAGGTAAACTTATTGAGACATATCAGATTCTCAGGGGGTTTGACAGGGTCAATGCTGAAAGGTTGTTTCCCTTGTGGGGGAGTCTAGGACCAGAGGGCATCATCTCAGAGTAAGGGGGTCGCCCACTGAAGACAGAGATGAGCTGGAATTGCTTCTCTCCGAGGGGAGTGAATCTGTGGATTTTTTTTTACTGCAGAGGGCTGCAGAGGCTGGGTTGTTAAGTATGTTCATGACTGAGATAGACAGATTATTAATCAGTAAGGGAATCAAGGGTTATGGCAATATGATTTCATTGAATGGCGGAGTAGATTAGATGGGTCAAAAGGCCTGTTTCAGCTCCGATATCTTAATGTCTTACACAGTTGAAATGCTGAGCTTGGTCTCACTGAGCAGAAACTTCCAGGAACCACCTTAAAAATCTGGAATATTCTGTACAAGGGGACACCTCGGACAACATTCATCCCTCAACTGTCATCACTTAAATGGAATATCTGCTCATTATCCCTTTGTTGTTTGTGGGATCTTGCTGTGTATAAAATGGCTGCTGTACTTCCCACATTGCAACAGTGACTGCACTTCTAAAGGAACTTTGTGGTTGTGAAACATTTTTGAGACATACTGAGGTCATGGAAGGCTCTGGAGAAACAAAAGTATTTTTTCTTCATGTGCCAGCACCTTTCAGCAGGAACCAACAGATAACAATCAGTAGACAATATCTTCTTCTTTCCCCAAGAGCAGCAAGTGGCAGTATAAACACAAACCCCCATCAGTGAAAAACCTAAAGGATGAAGTTCATGTTGACAATTATACAGATACTATTTTTAATTGTAGTTTTCCACCAAAGTTATCCAACAAGAGGAATTTTACCCCCACTCCAAAATAACTAGACAACCCTAGATTACATCTGGTGGCACAAACATATCTTGGTAAAGTATCCTATTCAGCTCATGTATCTGCCTCCATCTGATATACAAGAGCAAGAGTTTAGTATCTGATCTGGTTATTGATTACAGCTGCACAGGATAGGTGAGGCACATTGACTGAGATAACGATCTAAAGGCCATACTTTCTGACAGGTGTAGACAACATAGATCAGATGTTGAGTTATCCATCTCCCTTTTAACTCTTGAGTTATATACTTATTTATAACACAGCCCAGTCACGGGAGTTGCACAGTTGCAAAATCATTTCTATTTATTTTTCCAAGTTTTTTTGTCATTCCTGATGGATTAGTTGTTTTGGTTTAAAGCTTTTGTCACAATGTTCTTTTGGTGGAATTACATAGGAATTTCAAAAGGGTTTTCTGATGTTACAATGGACAGTGAGAGTACCTCTCCCCAGTGGGCATTTAACTCTTACTCATTTAACCAAAGATCAGGCAGCCCTGATTTTATTTGTGATGTCTAAAGAGTATGAAAGACATTACATAAATACAGACTACTTCTTTCCCACCTTCTATCATTCCCTGTCACAGTGCGGACATCACCCCCAGGTGTTGCTCCTCTGCCTCGAGTTCCATCCGTAACCCAAACTTGTCTTCGTTTATACTGTTCACTTGTTTATTTTGTATACTTAAAACTAGTTAACAACCCTTTACATTAAATCAAAACCAGCCTCCCAGCCATTGACTCTGTCTACACTTGCCGCTGCCTTGGCAAAGCAGCCAGCATAATTAAGGACCCACGCACCCCATTTATTCTTTCTTCCGCCTTCTTCCGTTGGGAAAAAGATACAAAAGTCTGAGGCCACGTACCAACCGACTCAAGAACAGCTTCTTCCCTGCTGCTGTCAGACTTTTGAATGAACCTACCTTGCATTAAGTTGATCTTTCTCTACACCCTAGCTATGACTATAACATTACATTCTGCACTCTCTCCTTTCCTTCTCTATGAATGGTATGCTTTGTACAGCATGCAAGAAATAATACTTTTCACTGTATACATGTGACAATAATAAATCAAACCAAATCAAATCAAATGTCAGTCCTGGGGCTGTTATGTCCCTGCAGTGTCCATGGGTCATGGAAGCCTCAGGCATGATGGTGGACACCATATGCTCCCACTCCAGGGACATCTTGGCTTAAACAGAAGAGGAATCAACAGCCGTAGAATCATAGAGTGCAGAAAAGGCCCTTTGGCCCTTCAGGCCATCATGTCTCACAACCCCCTCAACTACCTGGACCTGTATATGGCCAAGTTGGCCAGACCCAGGAGCAGGCTTCCACCTTGCCTGCCCTCCTTTGGTGGCAGAAGATAAGGAATATGGAGCTGAGACTTGAGGAGCAGCCCCTTCAAACAGCCCCACACAGCCTACATACACAGGGAACACACTCCTCAAAGCCGCAGAACTATAAAAAGATACCAATTTATTGCTTTGAAGTTGCTTTATTTTTTTTTCGCAGTGAAGTTGTTTCTTTTCTTAATATCACAACTTAAAAAAAATCACTTTAATGTTGTGCCAACTCTTATCTATTCGAAATTTTCTCATCGGCCCCTCGAGCAAGCTCAAAATGGAAAGCTAGCCCCTGAGTTAAAAGGTAGGACAAGCTTGGCCTTCCTCCATGAACTGTATCACCTTCAAAACCCATCTGATGTCTTACTCACCCACCATCTCCGTTCTCGCTGATCTGCACCGGACTCGTCATTTGAAACCTTCCTCTTCAAATCCCAACCTATTCCTGCAATCTCTTCCAAGCTTATGCCTCCTTCTTGAACAATAAGGCAAATCGTAGACATCATTTACAGGAAAGCTAGATTTAAAGTAAACAAGAAAGAGAGAAACAGGAGCATATGTTGATAAAGTGAGACTCAGTAATGCAGGAGAAGATTTGTCTGGATCTTACATGCTGGCACAGACCCATTGCATTAATAATATGCATTACTCGAGTCCTCTGACTTCAAAATAAAATCCCCCTTTAACTTACTTTAGCTCTCCAACACACCGCCTTTTCTTTTTTCTTATCCTCAAAACTTGAAGCCATAAATATAAAATAATGATTAATAAATCTAACTGGGAAATCAGGAGAAATATCTATCCAAAGAGTGCTGCGAAAATCATAGAATTCCTAAAGTGCAGAAGAAGGCCATTTGGCTTATCAAATCTGCACTGACTCTTACCCTCCTATCCTGTAACCCTATGCATTTCCCATGGCTAATCACCATAACCTGCACACTTTGGCCACTAAGGGACAATTTAGCACGGCCAATCCACCTAACTTGCAAATCTTTGGACTGTGGGAGGAAACCTGAGCACTAGGAAGAAACCCACGCAGACACAGGGAGAACTTGCAAACTCTACAAATTTACCTCTGTCCCATTCATTCCTGCTGCCACCGCTCCCCCCCACACATCTTCATCTGTCACAGTTTACCCTCTTATTTCAGTTTCTCTGCCATTTGGCCACTCACACCCTTTATTCTCTCTATGGACTGCCATTAGCAGCATTTCCCCTGGTTTTTATGGCTATGTCTCATCTTCCACTCCCTCTCCTTGCAGTATAAATATCTCCTACTTTCTGTGCCTTTTAGCTTTGACAAAAGGTCATCTGAACTTGAAACATCAGCTCTTTTCTCTCCTTACAGATGCTGCCAGACCTGCTGAGATTTTCCAGCATTTTCTCTTTTGGTTTCAGATTCCAGCATCCGCAGTAATTTGCTTTTATCCAGAATTGAACCTGGGTCTCTAGCGTTGTGAGGCAGCAGTGCTAACTACTGTTACCACTGTGCTGTCCATAAGATCACCTTCTTGCCAACATCGTTTCTGGATGGTGTTGATTTAAAGTGATGCATTAACCAAAAGGACCCAGGCACCACTGAGACCTCAAACTCACTACCACAGTGAATGGTTGAGGAAAACACCAGAGATGCGCTTAAACAGAAAATGTCCTGGACAAGGACTGGAAGGAAATAGAAATGGCAAGATGTGGAATCACAGAGTGATATTGCACCAAGGAGGCCACTCAGCCCAACTGGTCCATGCTGATGTTTATGCCTACATGGGCATAGATGGTCATTACCTGGCATTTTTGTGACATGAGTGTTCCTGCTGCTTCTTACCTTAAGCCTGAATATTGTCCAGATCTTGCTACATATGGACACGAGCTGTTTCTGTACTTGAGTAGCTATTTCTTGACATCACATGGAGTGACCTGAATTGGTTGAAGGCTGTCATCTGAAATGTTGGTAATTTCATGAGGAGTGCTGTGAAATAGAATCATAGCACACTACAGTGCAGAAGGAGGCCCTTCGGCCCATCGAGTCTGCACCAAACACAATCCCACCCAGGCTCTATCCCCATATCCCTACATATTATACCCACTAATCCCTCTAACCTACACATCCCTGGACACTAAGGGGCAATTTCTTAGCACGGCCAATCAACCTAACCCGCACATCTTTGGACTGATTCAGCCTTGTGCTTTGCACTGGTGTGCTGGGCTCCCTCATCATTGAGGGTGATGCCTGCACTTCCAGTGACTATACATCAAAAGTATGTCCTTGTCTTTGAAGCATTTTGAGATATCTTGGGGTTGTGAAAGGCACTACAGAAATCCAAGAGTTCTTTCTCTTTTAACGAGGGTTCCACATTGAATGTTTGTACGTTGTCAAAAAAAATTACAATGGCATGATTTCAGAACTCAAAATAACTCAGATCAGCATTATTTCATATCCTCACTCAGGAAGGGTACTGAGCGCCTTGTAAATAGAAACGGAAGAATGTCATACTGGTGAAGTAGGAGGAGGTACTGTTCAAAGATATGTTGGGGTAGAGTAGAGAGAGATGTATTCTGCATTAACTGTACTGTATCTGATCTCGATAACTGCCTTCACTATAAGATGTTCTCCCTGCAAGCACTAACAACTCTCAACTTAACCAAAAAGTTGTTAAAGACAAATGATTGAAATGGGTAGTAAATTTATTGTATAATGGGAATTTTGCACTTTACTGGCTCCTGGTTCATCAACTCCCTGATTCTAATAATCTATATCCCGGTTTTCAAATCCCTCCATTGCCTCATCCTATATATACAACGTTCCCTCGTCTTGCAACTGTCTGAAAGCTCTGCATTCCTCCAATTCTGGCCTCTTACACATCCTCAATCTGTTTTATCTATCCTTGCCAGTCATGCCTTCAGCTGCCTGGGCACTAAGCTCTGGAGTTCTCTCCCTCAATTCTCTAACTCACCAGCTCTCTCTCTCTCTCTCTCTCTCTCCTCCTTTAAGATTGTTCTTGCCCTTTGACCAAGCTTTTAGTCACCTGCCCTAATATCTCCTTATGTGTCAGCACAAAGTTGTGCTCTAAAAACACTCCAGTGAAATGCTTTGGGATGTTTTACTCAGTTGAAAACACTATATAAGTGTAAGTTGTTGTTGTTGTGATATGTTGTTTGATACTAAAAGGTTAAGAATTTTGGCAGTAATCTCATTCAACACTCATTCTTGGAACCAGGCATCAATGTACAAACCTTCTGAGTATTCAGAAACTTTTTGGCAGCAATTTCCTGTTTTCAAACTTATGCTTTGCTTTGATTATTTGTTAGATTGTAGGAATAACACAAGCCATGCAACATCTTACACAGTCGCTGTTCAAAACTTAACCAGTAAATATGATAAAATGCATTCACTTACTTTGTCAGGTGCTATTGTCAAAGTAAATTACAATAATGCAATTTTCTGATAGTGTTTGTACAAAAATTGTGTAACAAAATAGGTCCTGCATACAGTTGCCACATCCTACGCATGTTGCCCTGTGTCAGTATCTTTTATCACATCCACTTTTCGTGTTCTGGGTTCACACTACTTATGCCTCAATTTTTGCTGTGTTTTCTTTTGCATTTCTTGATTTTCCACACTGAGTTCAGTTCAATGCTGATTCAGCCCTCATTGCTGAACTGTCAAACTGGACAGGAGTCTGCCTTATTGCATTCCTGAAGCTCTCCTGTTCAGATTTATTGCAGAGGATTCAGTGGTTAAAAAACAAATTATTGTGTGTTTTTAGAAGTAAGTAGTGCTGTTCTGATATCGACTCCGAAGCAAAAGCCAAATTATGAGAAATATTTTTAGGTTTGATATTGTTGAAATAAAGAGACATGCTGTTGAAGCTTTTCATCTCACACTCATCAGGTCAGATTTCACATTTCAAAGACAGCAACAATTGATACTACATGAGAAAATGATGCTGATTGGTAGGCAAATTGACTCTGATTGCTCAAGGCATTGCCATGAAGAATACACCTGGGAATTATTGTGTTCCTAACCTCCTACTGTTTGCATCTGTGGATTCAAATATAGCAAATGTACCATCTACCTATCAGAAATATGCATATAAGAATTTCCTTATATACTTAAATGGGGTCTCAAATTCACCTTTGAATTGGAGCGGTCTAACAAGCTCCCTTTCCAAGGTGTGTTTGTTGGGAAATTTTCCAGTGGGTTCTCTACTACTCTTTGCTATACAGATAGAATGGGGACTTCCAAACATCTGGAATAGTGAAGTTTACTTCCATTGGCTGATGAGTTGGTTACAAAGGGGCATAAATTCAGAGTTTAAAAGTAAATATTTCTCAGTGCAAGAGAGTCCCTGGTGAGACCAGAATTTGTTGCCCATCCCTATTTACCCCGGGAAGTTGGTGATAGGCCTTCCTGAACCACTGGCAGCACTTTTGATACATCTTGCTCAATGTCTCCAGAGGGAAATTACACTGTTAGCATAGGATTGGAGTCATATATAGACCCAGATTGGATAAGGAAGGCAGGTTTCCTTCCTTAAAGGATATTAATGAAGCAGTTGGGTTTCTAAATAAAAACAACAGCTTCATGGTCACTTTTACTGATGCATCAGTTGGTAACACTCTTGCCCCTGAATTGTGGGTTCATGACCAACTCCAGAGGACATATTTCAGGCAAACACTCTTGATGCTAATTTTGAGACAGCGCTGAACTGTTGGAGGAGACAACGCTTGGATGAAAGGCTAAATTGAGACCTGGTGAATTGAGTATCCGGTGAACATAAACCATCCCCAAATTATTGGATTCAAAACGAGGAGCGTTCTGCCCTGTATCCTGGTTAGTATCTTTACATCAAGCAACATTGCAGAAACAGATGGCCTGGTCATTATCACATTGCTGTTGGTGGGAACTTGCTGTGTGCAAATTGATTCCAAAATTTCCTACGTTACAACAGTGACTGCACTTCAAAAATACTTCATTGGTTGTGAAGAGCTTTGGGATATTCTGAAGTTGTGAAAGGTGATATAGAAATTCAATTTGACTAACATTGCTTTAGTTTTTTTTGTCACTCTCCCCCAGTTTTTAATTATTTCTGTACACAGATCTTAAATCTCTTTGCCGATCCATAGTTGGGATGGTAAATTATACGGTTAATTGTACTCTGATTTTTGATTAAAATCTACCTTTTAGCGTGACAAGCCGGTTACAGTGCATCAAAATCTGTCCCTCATCAGCAGAGTGCTGAATGAGGTTTGGCCAATTACAAAGGACATCAGTTTGATTGAAGTGGCTTCACCTTATTGTCATCCATAGTTGGTGCTTTGCCCTGTGCCTGCAATGCAAAGAATAAATAATGTCTGTTTACAGTAGCATTCTTAAAAATGCCTTCTCAAATCTCACAGGGATTGGCAAACTAATCATACACATTCTTATCCATGAGATTGGGGATATTAAATGTAGTTCTCCAGAAAAACTATTAAACTGAACACATGCCCCTTCCAAAATGACTTTAAAAGTGCGTGTTAAACTGATGGGTGTGATTTATCTATCCTTCTTTCATGCCCCTCCTTTTGTTCACTTCTCTCCATTGTGAGTTGCCTTTCCAAAATATTTTTTTGGTTGTTCTGGCAACAAATCAGTAGGAAAACTTCAACATTTTGGGAATGGTTTCAGGATTGGGGCAATGTGCTGAGGTGTGGCAGTAAAACTTCAGCACAAAATAATTTATATTGGTCTCTGAAATCTCTCACGTAGGGCTTTAATTTAGTCTCAAAGTTAACAGCAGTCCATCCGCTAAATACCCTTAAAGGAGGGGTAAATTTCCATGTAATGTGGACCTTAACCCCGGCAGGAGATTTACCGCCAAATTCCCCCCATATTCTCTGGACTCGGATCATCTGTCCCCGCAATATTTTGCAGTACTGTTGGAGTTCTGTCCTGTCGATCATACAAACACATACATGAGGAGCAGGAGTAGGCCACTCGGCCCCTCGAGCCTGCTCTGCCATTCAGTAAGATCATGGCTGATCTGATTGTGTCTTCAACCCCACATTCCTGCCTACCTTTTCGTTAACCAAGGATTTGTCTCACTCTGCCTGAAAAATATGCAAAGACTCTGGGCACGATCTTACCAGCCATTGACA